>NC_057410.1:26179103-26337979 GCF_019320065.1 Cervus canadensis | reverse complement strand
AGGTACAGAGAAATTTCTCATTATAGACATATTGTGAATTTTTTAGAAGTTACTTTTTTTTTTGTCACAGCCTGCAGGATATGTTTCCCAACCAGGCATTGAACCCAGGCCTGGAATGAAAGCCTAGAATTCTAACCACTAGTCCATCAGGGAACTCTCCAGAAATTACAAGCTACAATATATAAATATTAAAACTCTCTCACCTTAAACATGGATATTTTTGACAGTTCTGGGTTTGGAAAGTATGACCAATGTAGATGGAGTAAGGCAAGATGAACTGGCAATGTCATGAGCTGTCTAACAGGAATGACAATGTCTAGGGCATTTCAAAAGATGCATAAAGGTCTGGGTTCAGGAAAGCTAGAATCTAGATAATGAAGTAGGTATGAAGGTATTAAGAAAGGAGAGGGAAAAACAAAAGGAATGAAAGGGTAGAAATGCATAAATACCTTACACTGAATCAGAATCGTGGTCAAGTCATGTCCTACTCTTTGCGACCCTATGGACTGTAGCCCCACAGGCTCCTCCGTCCATGGGATTTTCCAGTCAAGAATACTGCCACTTCCTTCTTCAGGGGATTTTCCTGACCCAGGGATCGAACTCGGGTCTCCCACGCTGCAGGCAAGTTAACATATAGAAAGCATCTGACAGTCAGTGTTAGCTATCATTACATTTGCACAGTGCTTCTTCACAATTTGTGAAGTTTTCCAAACATATTATACAACTCTCACAACAACCTTGTATTATTATCCTTGTTTTAGAAATGAGAAGAAAGAGGTGCCAATAAAATTGGCAACTAACCCAAAGTCACAAAGCTAGGAAATGAGAGAACTAAAACTAGAACTTAAAGCAGGACCATGGTCTTTATATATTAATAACTGCCAACTCTGAAATTGTGTGTTGGAGGTGGGTACAGATTGAGGAGTGGTTGGAGGAAGGGAGAAAAGGCATGGAGAAAGAGAATTTGGAAGAGGAAATATGTCATAGTTTAGCTAGTGCCAGCTCAGAAGATCATCCTAAAGACTTTGGCCCTTTCTTTTCATGATTTCCTTTTTCTGATTTATTTACTTTTAGCTTCAAGAGACATATAAATTGAATCTCGATCAACCTATCCCTTTGGTCATTGAAAAAAAGCAAATACCTGCCTCTACCAAATCTGTTCAAAAGCCATGCCTAAAGCTACTGAAAGAAGACAAAAGGAAGTATAACATTCTCAATAAATTTAGGTGTGTGGTAGGAAAGACTTACATTAAACTTTCTTTGGATAATAAATGTAAATTAACGCTTTTTTTTTTTTTCTGCCCAAGAGATTCCCCTTCTCCACAATTATGATATGGTGCAGTAGATAATGGTGGTGCAAGTATTAATCTTCTTAGCTAGTCTGCAAAAGGCTTATTTCTACTTAAAAATTTAACATCTAGTTTTGAGTTCCTTTAAAAAAATGAAGTTGATTCTTTGTTAGTAAGAAACAAATTATTTCAATATACACAATGAAAAAACTTAGAAACATTTTCTTAAAGAAAAAAAGGTAGAAACTTTGGAAAAGATTGTTGTGGAGGTGGGGTAATAGCCTGAATATGGAATGTGTACTCCATGAAGCTAAGAAAGTTGTTTAAAATATATTAGTAGATGAAGTCATGGAAAGGCAACTTTCAGGAAAAAAAAAAAAAAAGCTATTTTTGCAAATTCTGCTATTTTAACCCATCTCTCAGTTGAAGTGACCATAACTAAAGTTCCTCAGTGCCAGGGGGAGCTTTATAGGACAGGGTGGTGCTGAAGAGAAGGGAGGAGAATAGGAATTATATCTTGAATGGCTTTGGAGCTCAGGAGAGTTTGATGCTTAAGGAGTGCTCTCTGATTCTCTAGAAAAGACGACCAACTGCAAGCCATCTGGAATGCAGATCTATCCACTTCGAGTTACCCAATAACAGAGAAGACATCAATGCATTCACTCTGGGCCCAGCTGGGTGGGTACCCAGATATTCCTATGCTGCTTCAGTTAGATGTTCAGTCAGCCTTCATAAGATCTCTTACATGTATTCAGTCAAGGTAAGTTAAGCACTGGGAGAACTCTGATAATTGGGCCTTTGATCACATACCTTTTGTTTCCTTAACTTGACTTAGAGCACCAGGGAGTTACCAAAAGTAGGTTCTTGGTGTGACGTCAAACTCACACCAGTTATAAAAAAGTACCCATAAATTCAGCATTAGTCTTTTAGTGTTTCTTTTCATGGGCCTATTGGAATAATATAAACAAACAGACAGACAAAAAACAGTTATAATATGGCAAAACTTAATCTAACACTAGAAAGGTCCACTTTTGAATTCCACTTAGGGATTTATTATTGAAAATACCAGAAAGACCACTGTAAAATGCTTTTGCTCACTTCATGCTTCAGCAACATGACCTTAAATTCAATTGTCATATCTAGGCCCAATCTGAAGTAAATTCAGGGCTTATATCCCAGGATACACTGAAGACACTTGGAAACAATAGGTAAGGTGGTCATGTGGTTCCATGTTTCCAAATTCTATTAAACCAGATTTTAGCCTATCATTGGAAATCATTCCAATGGAACTTAAGAGTTTTAGAGTCTGCATTACTTCTTTCAGGAAAGAGAATTTAATGTTCTAAACTAAGAATTTAGAAGATTGAACTTTGTAACCTGAAAGAATTTGTGACAGCAGTTTCATTTATTCTGGTGAAATCCAAGTCCTGGGGTAAGAAGAAACAGCATTAACTCATAAATTTGTTTAGGTGGCAGATACCAATGGCTCAGACGGTAAAGCATCTGCCTACAATGCAGGAGACCCGGGTTCAATCCCTGGGTCAGGAAGATCCCCTGGAGAAGGAAATGGCAACCCACTCCAGTATTCTTGCCTGGAGAATCCCATAGATGGAGGATTCTGTCGTCCTTGGGGTCGCAAAGAGTCAGGAACGACTGAGTGACCATGAAATAAGACACTTAAAATTTTACTATAATAAAGTAAAATAATAGCAAAAATATTATGTAATCTTGTTGCTGCTGTTCAGTCACTAAGTTGTGTCTGACTCTTTGCAACCTCACAGACTGTAGCACACCAGTCTCCTCTGTCCTTCTATTTCCTGGAGTTTGCTCAAATTCATGTTCACTGAGTTGGTGATGCTATCTAACCATCTCATCCTCTGGGCTTCCTCTACCTTTTGCCTTCAATCTTTCCCAGCATCAGGGTCTTTTCCAATGAGTTGGCTCTTTGCATCAGGTAGTCAAAGTATTAGAGCTTCAACTTCAGCGTCAGTCCTTCCAATGAATATTCAGGGTTGATCTCCTTTAAGATTGACTGGTTTGATTTCCTTGCAGTCCAAAGGACCCTCAAGAGTCTTCTCTAGCACTACAATTTGAAAGCATCAGTTCTTCGGTGCTCAGCCTTCTTTATGGTCCAACTTCACATCTATATATGATTATTGGAAAAATAATAGCTTTGACTATACACATCTTTGTTCGCAGTGATGTGTTTGCTTTTTTAATACACTGCACCTAGATTTGTCATAGCTTTCCTTCCAAGGAGCAAGTGTCTTTTAACTTCATGTCTGCAGTCACCATCCACAGTGATTTTGGGGCCCAAGTAAATAAAATCTGTCACTGTTTCCACTTTTTCTCCTTCTATTTACAATGAAGGGATGGAACCAGATGCCATGATCTTAGTTTTTTGAATGTTGAATTTCAAATAATCTTTTTTACTCTCCTCTTTCACCCACATCAAGAGGCTCTTTAGTTTTTCTTCACTTTCTGCCAGTAGAGGCGTATCATCTACGTATCTGAGATTGTTGATACTTCTCCTAGCAATCTTGATTCCAGTCTGTGAGTCATCCATCCCAGCATTTCACATGATCTACTCTGCATAACTCTGCATGTAAGTTAAATAAGCAAGGTGACAATATACACCCTTGTCATACTCTTCCCAATTTTGAACCAGCTCATTTCTCCATGTCCGGTTCTGTTATTTCTTGACCCACATACAGGTTTCTCAGAAGACAAGTAAGGTGGTCTGTTATTCCCATCTCTTTGGAAATTTTCCAGTTTGTTGTGATCCACACAGTCAAAGACTTTCATATAGTCAATGAAGCAGAAGCAAATGTTTTTCTGAAATTCTTTTGTTTTCTCTATGATCCAACGAACGTTAGTAATTTAATCACTGGTCCCTCTGTTTTTTCTAATCTCAGCTTGTACATCTGGAAGTTCTGGGTTCACGTCCTGCTGAAGCCTAGCTTGAAGTATTTTGAGCATAATCTTACTAGTATCTTGTAATTAACACTATCCTTGCACCTACCATGTATTGTAATTACCTTATTACTTACCTTCCCTGATTTTAGACAATATATTTTAGGGAGATTAGCTGCCTATTGTGTTCAACTGCTTCTGTTTTTGCTCTGCCTGCTTTACTTTCAAAAATATTTACTACTTACTATGTACCAGGTACTATAAATGAGGCACTGAGATACAACATGTGAGAAAGTTTCAAGAGACCATGGATGCCAGGCAGAAGGAACAATATTTGAAAAAATTCAGGACCAATAACATATTGTTTCTTTTACGTTGTCTCATAAATTTTTTAAATTAAAAATATATACAAACAGAAACCTCCCTATTCCCCCAGTACCCTTTCTTCCTGTTTCCAACAGGGGTGACTGGGATTAAAATTTCTCTTCCTGCCTTGATGTGTTATGTGATGCTTAGAGCTAGTGTCATCTTTGGCAACCCTGAGGTGATAACCACAGGACCAAAAAGACAATACACCAAGAATTACAGAGGAGGAAGATAAGTAAAACCCTATCTTTGATGACATTAAGTTACTGTAACAACCCTGAGTACACCTGCCTCTGGCTGTTTTTGTTAGGTGAGCAATGAATAACTTTTTAGTTTCAACCATCCTTAGTCAGGGATTCTGTTACTTACAGCTCAAAAACATTACTGACTTAATTAGTTTTATTTTTTTCCCCTGAGGAAAGCTTTTCCTAATCTTCCCTATTGCCATTATGTGCCATTTCCCCAAATTCCATAATATCCTAAGCTTATTACTCTATCATTGTATCTACCACAGGTATTATAATGATCTGTTTATGCAACTGTCTCTTTGTATCCCAAGAGGTCTGACATCTTGACCCATTAGAAATATTCAAAAAAGTTCAATGTTGAATGAATGAATAAATATATGTTTCTGTCTCCAAAGAGGTAACAATTAAAGTAGGGGATGATAAGATACTGATGAATTACAAAAGATAACAACTATCAAAAGTACAATTTTTTTAAAAAAGTTTTTATTTATTTATTTACTGGCCATGCTGCATGGTTTGTGGGATCTCAGTTCCCCCACCAGGAACTGAAACCAGGCCCCTAGCAGTGAAAGTGCTGAGTCCTAACCACTGGACCTCCAGGGAATTCCCAAAGGAACTGTTTTCAACAAAATATAATTTGAAATATTTTCATTAAAAATTTTCAAAAATATATAAGGCATAAGAAAGTATAACAAAGACAACAAATTACTTTTGACCTCTACCATTCAGGGATAATACTGCTGCTAACATTTTGCTATATAAACTTCTGTTTGAAAAGGAAAGTTGTATTATTCTATTAAGGTATAATTTTTTTTTTAACAAATGGGGTTAGAAGCTATTCGAAAATCACAATCTTCAGTTAGCAGCACACAGGCTCTAGGGAAAATGAAGCAAAAGAGTAAGCTAAGAAGAAAATATAAGTAACAATGGCATTTTTATTTGATTCATTTAAATGCAAGTGGTATCAGTACATATTTACCATACATTAGAGTAATACCTATTATAGTCCCAAATTTGAATTTATAAAAATAAAAAGCAACTTTAAGAACTTTATCACATTTGCCTAAGAATGGTTTATGCAATCTGATGAACACTTACTATGAGCGAATCCTAAAAACAAAAGCAAGACCTAGTTTAAGCCAAACTGTGTTATGTGAATGACTGAAGAGAATTTTATTCCAGGTAATGATTTCTGTTTTGGGTTTCTTTGTTTCCAGGAAATAATTTCTAACCACAGTATGGGATGGTAAGATTTTATGATTCCAACTAAATACTGATTATAAAACAGGGTTCACATTAAAAATAAAATTATAGCTTGCCTCAAGAACGTTAAATAAACCAGACTATCATTAAATAACTAAATAATTTCTATAAAAATATTTATTGAGGGCCTATCATTGCTAAGTACTAAGCAGGGGCCAGGGATGTTAGAATAAGTGAGACATAAGTTTCTATACTTTTGGGGTTTATATTCTAATGGAAGCTATAGAGAAGTAAATCAACAGTTGCAATACTGTATGATTAAGTGGTAAATGATGGTGGAAGTGCTAAATATTTTGGAAGTACAAAGAAGTATTCAACCCAGACAAAGATAAAGTGCCAGAGACATTTTACTAAAGATATGGAAAATTAAGCAAAGATTTAATATCAAAAGAAAGATGGGTGATAAGGGGAGGAGGACTGGCTGTGCTGGAGAGGAGGAATGAAGTCTTTTGAGGAAAATTGGTCAGCCTGGTGAGACTGCTGTGTACAAACTGGAAGTGGGAAGATTAGAGAGGTAAGTAGGGTCAGAGAAACCATGAAGGTGTTTGTAATCCATATTAGGTTCCCCGGACTTTATCTAGAGGGCTATTGAAGTTTTTTCAGTATTTATTTTTCAGTATTTCAGTATTTTCAGTATTTCAGATTGCAAGAAACATAGTAATATTAAAAATCTGCATATGCAGAAATAAAATACGCTCTTTACAAAAGAAAGGAAAAACCCAAAAAGCAAAACTTAAAAATATATAATACAAACACACATAAAAGTGAATTTCTCCATTGTACCCCTAACCAATGACCTTTTTTCCTTCATGAGCCAGAGAAACCATGATCCTGAATATGGTGTTAATATTTCTACACATTTGGCTTTGTACTTAAAAACATAAACACATAATTGAGCAAGGTGCCCAGTTAAATCTGCTACTTTTCTCTACTAATTTCTGCTCTAATTTTTATTATTTCTTTTCTTCTGATTATTTTGGATTTTGTTTGCTCCTCATTTTTTAGTTTCCGAAGGTGGAAGCTTCTTTCCTAACATGTGCACGCAATGCTATAAATTTCCCTCTCAGCATACTGTTTTGCTATAGCTCAAAATATTTGATAAGTTTCTATTTTCATTTTAATTTAGTTCAAAATATTTTAAAATTTCTCTTGAAAAGTCTTCTTTAAAGAAAATTCACGTTATCCAGTATTCTTGTGTGCTATCTACCTTTTCATCAATGTCCTTAGCATATTAATCATAGTTAATTATGGCTGTAATTATCTTAATTACACCACTACTGTACCTTACTCTGGTTCTGATGCTTGTTCAGCTTCTTCAAACTGTACTTTTTTTCTTTTAGTGTTCTTTGTAAGTTTTAAATTAAAATCGAGACATATTAGGTGAAAGGAACTCTGGCAAATAGGCCTCTAGTGGTATGGTAGTGAAGTATGGGAGAAGGGGAAACATTTTACAGCTCTGTGATTAGGTCTCATCTTTTGGACAGCCTATACCTCTGGACTGTGAACTTTATCAATGCTTGCTAGTACCCTGACCCCTACCTCACCTTAGATGGGACAGGATGGCTAGAGTTGACTGGAGTTGGGTATTTCCTTCAAGCAGGTTAGGCCCTGATGAAACTCCAGCATGTTAAACTTTGGTAAATAGTTTCTCTTGAGGGTAGATTTGTTAAGAAGAATAGAATGGTCTGCTCTACTTCAGAATGGTTACCTTCCCCAGTCCCCTGGGGTAAATGGGATTTTTCTCCAGTCTTCACTGTCAGGACCTAGTAGAGTTTCTGGAGGTCGTTTTGACTAGGTCCCCTGGATTTCTTAACTCTCAGACTTCTTAATACTGAGCCTCCAACCATTCATCAGTTACAGTTTTAGGTTTTCTACCAGGCGCTGCTTCCTGCAGAAGTTTCTGCTCATGAGCTTCTGATTTAGTTAAGCTGTAATTCTCTATCATCTGTCTATCCAATTTGGGGGCAGTGGTTTTCCCTGTGACCTCACTTCTCCAAAGAATCAAAGAAGAGTTGCTGATTTTTCACTTTGTTCAACTTATTTGTTAAGACTGAGTAGTAACTTCTTGCATATATTTTTCAAAAAATTTCCATGCACTTACTTTTGGTTGCAAAAATGGACTCATATCAGACACATCTTTTAAGCTACTTTGTGTTTCACTTAACAGTAAATCTTTGAAATTTTTCTACATTAATATAGGCTTACAGCATCATTTTTATTGTTTACATGATATTTATTATATAGATCTATCATAATTTATTGAATGGTTCTTCCACTGATAGAAATTTGGATCTTTTTCAACATTGCAAACAATGCTGCAGGAAATATCCTTGTACAGGTTTGTATATTTATATGATGATTTCCTTATGAAAATTCCATAAAATAATTTTTTTCCAGTTACAAAGGTAATGAATGTTCATCATAAAAAAATCAGAAAATACAGACAAGTCCATGCCTAGAAATAACAACCATTGTCAATAATCAGGCCATGTTCTAACTTTAGGTCTAAGAATACTGTCTAATAAATATAAACTACTGCCAAGTCCTGCTCTTCCTGATTTATCCTGGGAGACATTTTGCCTTGTTAAGGTGACTTTTATATATATGAATTACATATTAATTTTACTAGTTTAACTTTGTGAGTTTTGGAGGCACTCAATTTCCCTATAAATCATCTATATTCCCACAAATGTGTTCAAGAGCAACTTGTAATAAGATTTTCTTGTCTTGTTTCCAGGTTTAAGAAGATTCCCAGGTGATTGTAAAATTAAATACAAGTATGGTTGAAAGTAAATTTCAACATTTCAGTAAAATGCCTGTTTTGCTCTCTTTCATATATATATACATTGCTTTGCCTATCCTATGCTTTTTATTTCTGCCTGTAGTTTTTCAGGCTAAACATCTTCATTTCCAGACTACTACCACTCAAGAAAGAATATCTTCTGCTCTAAATTGCTGGAAACACAAAGCTTCAACAAACACTAAGGTAGGCTGTTACAAAATGATCCCTGATGTAATGACAAAGTGGTACACTATACCTCCCATGCCAACCCAAGCCTAAATATACCTCAGAAATAAGAAATGAATGGGTAAAAAAAAGAAAATGAAAACGAAACCAGCAGAAATCCCTGGAGGGTCAGGAGATACTTACGATTTGATAAAGAAGGAAAATAGAAGCCCTGGACAGAGGACGGCCAGGCTTCCAACATGGAGAGTAGATTTGGGGAGAAATCCTGAGTTGGACTCTTTTCTATCCACCACTGCCCAGAGTAGATCACTACCTTTCCCATCAGCTCTTCTATAATACCAGAAAGTAGGTTCACAGGGGAACACTACTGGAAGGTTGGATTTAAAAAAAAAAACAAACAGTAAACTTCTGATTCAAGAAACAAGCATCTAAAGTTTTCCTCCTACCTTTCCTCGTAGGCTTTCTCTTTATCCAGAGGGCTAGACAAATACATCCTTAGAAAAGAACACAAAGAACTAAACAGACATTTCTCCAAAGAAGACATACAGATGGCTAACAAACACATGAAAAGATGCTCAACATCACTCATTATCAGAGAAATGCAAATCAAAACTACAATGAGGTACCATTACACGCCAGTCAGGATGGCTGCTATCCAAAAGTCTACAAGCAATAAATGCTGGAGAGGGTGTGGAGAAAAAGGAACCCTCTTACACTGTTGGTGGGAATGCAAACTAGTACAGCTGCTATGGAGAACAGTGTGGAGATTCCTTAAAAAACTGGAAATAGAACTGCCATATGACCCAGCAATCCCACTTCTGGGCATACAACACTGAGGAAACCAGATCTGAAAGAGACACGTGCACCCCAATGTTCATCGCAGCACTGTTTATAATAGCCAGGACATGGAAGCAACCTAGATGCCCATCAGCAGATGAATGGATAAGGAAGCTGTGGTACATATACACCATGGAACATTACTCAGCCGTTAAAAAGAATTCATTTGAACCAGTTCTAATGAGATGGATGAAACTGGAGCCCCTTATACAGAGTGAAGTAAGCCAGAAAGATAAAGAACATTACAGCATACTAACACATATATATGGAATTTAGAAAGATGGTAATGATAACCCTATATGCAAAACAGAAAAGGAGACACAGATGTACAGAACAGACTTTTGGACTCTGTGGGAGAAGGCGAGGGTGGGATGTTTCGAGAGAACAGCATGTATATTATCTATAATGAAACAAATCACCAGCCCAGGTGGGATGCATGAGACAAGTGCTCGGGCCTGGTGCACTGGGAAGACCCAGAGGAATCGGGTGGAGAGGGAGGTGGGAGCGGGGATCGGGATGGGGAATACATGTAACTCAATGGCTGATTCATGTCAATGTATGACAAAACCCACTGCAATGTTGTGAAGTAACTAGCTTCCAACTAATAAAAATAATTGAAAAAAAAAAAGAAAAGAAAAGAACAAAGCCTGGGGTATAGAGAAGTTCACCAAGGGGCAAAGCCCTCTGATGAGAGCAATACACATAAGAATATTCAAAGTTGGACTGTCTCACTCACCGGGAGTGGTATACAAGCTAAAGCCTAGGTTTTGACACTTCCCACCTTGTTCTCCTTCCATTACCCACTGAGATAATGGATACTCATGAAAGAAAATGACCTCACAGGGGAAAGTACCTAGACAATTAGGAAGAAAATAACCTACTCAAGATGAAAGAATTACTAGAATACAAGCCAAATAAAGACCATAAAGAAGGCTGAGTTCTGAAGAATTAATGCTTTCGAACTGTGGTGCTGGAGAAGACTCTTGAGAGTCCCTTGGACAGCAAGGAGATCAAACCAGTTAGCCCTAAAGGAAGTTAACTCTGAATATTCATTGGAAGTTCTGATGCTGAAGCTGAAGCTCCAATACTTTGGCCACCTGATGTGAAGAGCCGACTCATTGGAAAAGACCCTGATGCTGGGAAAGATTGAGAGCAAGAGGAGAAGTGGGCAACAGAGGCTGAGATGGTTGGATGCCATCACTGACTCAATGGACATGAGTTTGAGCAAACTCAGGGAGACAGTGAAGGACAGGGAAGCCTGGCATGCTGCAGGTACGGGGTTGCAAAGAGTCAGACACAACTTAGCAACTGAACAACAACAATAAGCCAAATAAATGTTCCCAAGAGGATATTGATAATGAAGCAGAAACAAACATTTATGAAGAACCAAGTAGGATTACTGACTATTCAATGCATAATTGAAATAAACTCACTAGATGATATAAACAGCAAAATGGACATCACCCAAGATCAGTCAAGAAACTTTTCTAGAAGACATTGAGAAGAAATAAGAGATGAAAAAACACAAAAATTAGTAAATATGAGGCTAGAGAAACTTCCCTGGTAGACCAGTGGTTAAGAATCTGCCTTCCAATGCGGGGGATGAGGGTTCAATCCCTGGTCAGGGAACTAAGATCCCACATGTGACGCTGCAGCTAAGCCTGCGTGCTGCAACTAAGATCCTATGCAGCCAAATAAATAAATAAAAATAAATTTTAAAAAATGAATTTAGACATAGAAAAGACAGCATTTATATAATAGGAGTCCTAACAGGAGAGAAAAAAGTTATTGTAGGGAAGATTATTTTTTTTTTTAAGTGAGAACCTTCAAAGAAAGATTGATATTGGGAGGGTATATAGGGAGGATAAATCAGGCTGATATAGGAAAATTGAATATTTATTGATATTTTAATGAAATTTAAGAACTCCAAAGCAAAGAGAAAATTCTAAGCAAAGCAACTCACCCACAAAGAAAATGAATCAGAATGATGTCAGACTTCTCAGGAGCAACAGTAAGGACAGGAAAACAATAAATTTTTTTTTTTAATATTTTTAAAATATTAAAAACAGAAACTTTGAAGCTAAGTTATATTCAACTAAGCTATCGCTTAAACATAAGGGTATAACAAATATATTCTCAGACCTTCAAGGTCTCATCAGATTGTCATTAAGACCCCTTTTAAAAGTATTCTTGAAGGAAGTAATCTATTGAATGAAAATTTTAGGAAATGCTATAAAATATAAGATAGTAAAAATGAGAAAATAATTGTGTAAAGCTTGTTGGTGTCTAAAAAACATAGTATATACATAAGCATTATACACACACACACATACCACATATAACAAAGTAGGGGGAGAGTGCAATATCCAGAGACAGGTAAGAGTGTATATTAAGATATTTGTCCTAGGAATTCCCTGGTGATCCAGTGGCTAAGATTCTGTGCTCCCAATGCAGGGGACCAGGGTTTGATCCCTGGTCAGGGAACTAGATCCCACATGCCGTAACTAAGAATCATGCATGGCACAATAAAGACCAAAGACCCTGCATGCCACAACTAAGAACTAGCACAGCCAAATACATAAATAAATAATTAAAAAGTATCTGTACCATTAAGGGCGAAGGCACAGATAGGTGTTGATAAGTTTAGTAAGTTGGAAAAGATAAATACAAGTAAGAGTCTTAACAAGTTAAAGATAACCAATGGAAGAACAAATAGAAAATGTGTACTTTTCAAACTCATAGAAAAAACTGATTAATATAAGGAAATAAGCAAGAAAAAAATGGAAGAAAATTTAAACTAGGAAGAAAGAAAATATTCAACATAAAGATAATTTATCAGTTTAATTTACCAAGAAAAGATAGAATGCTCAGATTTAATTTAAAAATAAGATCTAGCAATATAATGTCTATAAGAGTCACACTTAAAAGAAGGACAGGACAAAAGGAATCAAAAACAGAACGGATATATGTGTAACTGACTCACTTTGCTGTAGAGCAAGAAACAGCACAACACTGTAGATCAACTAAACGCCATTAAAATTTTTAAAAAGGAGGACAGGACAAAGTTAAAACAAAGAGATAGAAAGAGACAAATATGTACACCCCACCCCAATATCCGCCAAGGCAAAGCAGACATATAATAACAGGCAAAAATAAATTCAAGGCAAGAAGCATAACTGGGGCAAAGGGAGATAGTAGATAAAGAATATAGAGAGAATATCATGCACCTATATTGTTAATAAAGATGATTATAACACTGTAACCTCAAAATATGCAAAGCAATAACTGACCCCTTGCTCTTTCCTGATAATACTGATAATACTTCCTCACTTGCAACCCACTCAAATGATGTCTATTTTATTTATTTACTTTAATTAATTAATTATTGTATATTTTTGGCTGTACTTGGTCTTTGTTGTTGCCCAGGCTTTCTCTAGTTTTGATGAGCAGTGGCTACTCTAGTTGCAGTGTTCCAGCTTCTCATTGAGGTGGCTTTTCTTGTTGTGGAGCACAGGCTCTAGGCGCTCTGGCTTAAGTAGCTGTGGCCCAGGGGGCTCAGTAATTGTGGCACATGAGCTCAGCTGACCCACAGCATGTGGAATCTTCCCAGACCATGGATTGAACCCACGTCCCCTGCATCAGCGGGTGGATTCTTAATTGGACCACCAGGGAAGTCCATCAAATGTTGTCTATTTTAACTCTCATCCCTCTTATTCACTTGGCCTAGAAATGAGATGGGGATCTTCCTTGCTCCTCAATGCTACTTTCAGATCATTCTCTCCTAGTTTCTAATAAGATTCAACTTTAAATCTCCTGTCATTAGACTGAATACCGTCCATTGTTCTCTCTGTTGAAATCTTTTACCTCTTCCTTACTCACTGTAACTTAATCCAGTACTTCTGTCACATGTATGTGTGTGTGTGTGTGTGTGTGTGTGTTGTGTGTGTGTGTTAGTTGCCCAATCATGTCCGACTCTTTGCGACTCCATGGACTGTAGCCCATCAGGTTCCTCTGTCCATGGGAATGTCCAGGCAAGAATACTGAAGTGGGTTGCCATTCTCTTCTTCAGGGGATTTTCCCAACCCAGGGATCGAACTCAGGTCTCCTGCATTGCAGGCAGACTCTACTGAATGAGCCGGAAGTCATCACCGGCAATTTCAATATTCATACAGCTCTTTCCAACACCTGGCCTCACAATTCTTTGATCTATTCTTCTTCAGAGATATAACCCTTGATCCATTAATCATAACCTTGACTTTATCATCACAAAAAAAGCAGGGGGGTGGGGGGAGGAAAACTGCAATCCTTCCATAGTCTCAGTTTCAAATAATTCATTCTCCAAACATCATCTCTTTCCAGCTTGCTCCTTCTAGTACCCCAACTCCAACAATCCTTTTGAACTCCACAGGGTCCTTTCCTTTATTGATTTAACTACCTGCTTACTGCCTCTCATCCCTTCATATCCTCACTTCCTTGGTAACCCAGCTAGAATTCAACAGTTGATAATTATACCCAGTTTCTGATATATGATCTAAACTTGAACTCACTTGTTTCTTTCTTGCTCTGAAATACTCCCTGGCTGATCACAGCTCAACTTAAATTCAGTTTTCTCTGTCTATCTCATAACTGCACTCTGGAAGCTGAATGTGGCTTCAGGAAAACGTTCAAACTTGCTGACTGATCTTACTTCAAATAATCATTAACCTCAAGTGGCCCATAATACTGCCTGGCAAATATACTCTATTTCTCTAATCCATTACTCTCACTGTCCTGGAAAAAATTCTGTATTTTCTCCTGTCCCTTCAGATCTCTGAGGCCTTCTCTTCCATCTTCCTTCTTTTGGATAGTCATGTAGCTCCTTACTGCACTGAGAAAATGGAAGTAATCATGATTAACTCAGATTATTAGCCACCTGTATGTACTTGCTCAGTTGTTGTCTGACTCCTTGCGACTCCATGGACTGTAGCACACCAGGTTTCTCTGTCCATGGGATTTTTTCAGGCAAGAATCCTGGAATGGGTTTCCTTTTCCTATTCTAGGGGATCTTCCTGACCCAGGGATTGAACCTGCATCTCCTGCATCTCCGGAGAAGGCAACGGCAACCCACTCCAGTACTCTTGCCTGGAAAATCCCATGGATGGAGGAGTCTGGTAGGCTGCAGTCCATGGGATCATGAAGAGTCGGACAAGACTGAGCGACTTCACTTTCACTTTTCACTTTCATGCATTGGAGAAGGAAATGGCAACCCACTCCAGTGTTCTTGCCTGGAGAATCCCAGGGACGTCGGAGCCTGGTGGGCTGCCATCTATGGGGTCGCACAGAGTCGGACACGACTGAAGCGACTCAGCAGCAGCAGCAGCAGCAGCTCCTAAGCTCCTGCCTCAGCAGGCAGATTCTCTACCACTGAGTCAGCTGGGAAGCCCCATTATTAGCCACCATATCTCCCTAATTATCTAAATTTGTACTTGTATAGTCTTCTTTCTCTCTTGTTATCTGTGGATGAACTTAACTGTATGCTGCCTATTTACTGCCAGCTTCTCTACTTGCACACTAGACCTCTTCTAGTCAAGGACATCAGTTCAATAATTCTCTCATTTCTCTCAGTACCACTGACTTTTTCCTCTCTAACATGATGTTAATTTTCTTAACATTTAACTTAAAAACAAACAGCTGTCTTAGATCCACCTCCTCTGCCAGTTATTGCTCCATTTCTCTCACCCTTTTCACAGAAAAATTCCTTTCAAAACCTGTGTAAACTCACTGTCTCAATTTCTTTTCTCTCTTGAACCCACTCTAATCAGGTCTTTGCCCCAGTTCCATCATCCAACTTACTCCTAGCAAGGTCGCCAACAACCTCCAGATTGTTAAGTTCAAAGGTCATTTTACTTGGCCTTACTCTTACTTGGCCTGTCAGCTACATTTGAAAGTGCCAATCACTCTTTTTCTTTGTAATCATCTTTTTCCACGTGGCTCTAGGACATCATGCTCTCCTGGTTTGCCTCCTATCTTTCTGGCTACTTCTACATCGTTTTGCTGGTTCCTCTTCATCTCTCTGATGGCAAAATGTTGGGATGGTTCAGAGTTTACTCTTTGGACCTCTTTTCCTGCATACACTTCCTTGATAGTTTCAGTCAGTCTTATGGTTTAAATACCATGTATATGCTGATGACTCCAAACTTACATCTCAGCTTTTATTTTGCTTCTGAACTTTGCCCCTGCATTCTAGTCCTGTATATCCAACTATCAACTTGATATTTTCACGTGGTTGAGCTCCTGATAGTCTGCCTATTCCTTAGACTTCGTCCCTGATACTTTTCACCTTGAACTTGTACCTTGAATATATCTATTTTGTTTCTGCATTTATTTATTTGATGTTTCTGTTCATATTAGCCTGAAACATCTACTTATATCTCCACCTTCAATTTTTCCATATTTTTTAAAATGTCTTTTATAAATAATATATTGCTAGACCTTAACTTATGTCCAGTCTAAGCTCCAATCTGAGTTTTTGTCTTATTTAACTGGTTAACATTCATTGTAACTTCAGTTATATTAGAACTTATTTTTGCTGTTTTTTTTTTTTTTTTTTTTTTAAACATTTATTTTTATTCATTTGGCTGCATAGAGTCTTAGTTGTGGCATGTGGGATCTAGTTCCCTGACCAGGGATCGAACCCAGCCCCCCTGTATCAGGAGCGCAGAGTCTTAGCCACTGGACCACCAGGGAATTCCCTATTTTTGCTGTTTTATTTTAAAAAAGGAGTAAGATGAACAACTCCCTAATGAGTTAATCAGCAAAAAATATATGAATATTCAAATCACATAATAAAATCAAAGGAACCAGCTCCAAATACAGCAGCAATTGAAAAGAGTATTATGGTTAATTATAGACTAATACACTAAAAAACTTACTTGCAGTATATGACTTTGTAAAATTATAAAATGCCAAATTGGCAAAAGAAATTAAAATATAAACAAACCAAATACAAAAGTAATTAAGACCTTACTCCCTAGAAAAGAGCCTTAGGCTTACATGGTTTTAGAGTGAGTTTCTAAGACTTCAAGGGACCACTAATTCTTTTGTCAATTAAATTGCTCCAGGAAATAGGAAAAGAGGGAAAAAATTTATTCCAAAATCAGACAGACAGTACAAGAAAAGAGAATCATAATCTATGTCACAAATGAAAATAGATTTTAAAAAATAGATACAGATAAATATCATACAACTGAATTCAACAGTCAAGATGTTCTTCCAGGAAGGTAGCAGGTTAGTGGAAGCAACTCAGGTATATTAACCAGGGGAACAGGTACATAAAATAGGGTGGATGCAGATGAGAAGAAATGTATCAACAAAAGGAACAACCTAGTGCACACATAGTTCACAGACAGATATTAAACCATGAGAAGTGAAAAAAATGGAAGGATATTTGAAGCACAATATTATTTATGCATATTATTAATAAAAACAAATACACATTCTGGCATTCTATGACTCTTCCCATGTGCTGTGTTGTGCTTAGCAGCTCAGTCATGTCTGACCAACTCTTTTCGACCCCATGGACTGTAGCCCGCCAGTCTCCTCTGTCCACAGAGATTCTCCAGGCAAGAATACTGGAGTGGCTTGCCATGCCCTCATCCAGGGGATCTTCCTAACCCAGGGAATGAACCCAGGTCTCCCTCATTGCAGGTGGATTCTTTACCATCTGAGACCAGGAAACCCAAGAATACTGGGCGGGGTGGGTGGGGGGCGGTTAGCCTATCCCTTCTCTAGGGGGATCTTCCTGACCCAGGAATTGAACTGTGGTCTCTTGCATTGCAGGTGGGTTCTTTACCAGCTGAGCTACCAGGGAAACCCACAACTCTTCCCATGCCTCTTCCAAAAAACTGTAGGGAGCAAAAAGAAAAACAAATAAAAATTCCTACTACTGGGGCTTCCCTGGTGGCTCAGTGGTCAAGTATCTGCCTGCCAATGCAAGAGACATAGGTTCAACCCTGGATCTGGGAAGATCCCCCATGCCTCAGAGCTACTAAGCCTGTGTGCCACAACTATTGAGTCTGTGCTTAGAGCCCAGGAACCGCACTACTGAGCCCATGTGCTGCAGCTACTGAAGCCATGCGCCCTAGAGTCCATGCTCCTCAATAAGAGAAACCACTGCAAAGAGAAGTCCATGCACCACAACTAGAGATTATCCCTCACTCTCCACAACTGGAAATGAAGACCCAGCACAGCCAAAAATAAATAAAACTTCCTACAATGGATACTAAATACAGAAAAAAAAATCCTACAATCTCCAATTTTATATACAGGTTGAGGAAAATACAGAAGAGACCATCTAGAACCCCTACAAGTTTGTCTGTGGTCACAGAATCTGTTTGAAAGAGTAAGGGAATATGGAGGGTCTTGGTGATGGTAGAACTCAGTAACATCAACAAGGATTCATGTCCAAGGAGGAAATAACCCAAACTTTATTGGGAACAGCTGAGATCTGGTCTGAAAAATGGCAGATCAGCACTGGCAAGAGAAGTCAAAACATAGGAATCAATTCACATGCCACAACTAAATAAAGATCCTGTACTTCACAGCAAAGATCAAAGATCCCACATTGGGCAACTAAGACCCAGAGCAGTCAAATAAATAAATAAAAATAAATGTTAAAATATATATGGCTCGGAAAAGTCACAGGAACAAAGATGGTAGTCTTGAGAAGGACCCTTGGAAGAGGCACTTTGGAAAGTGCCCTTTGGAAGAGAAGTACCCTTTTTCCAAAGTGCCCTTTGGAAGAGAAGTGCCCTTTGGAGAAGGCACTTCGGAAAGTAGTCATTGTTCCTTGGAGCAGTAGCCAGTAGTAATTGGAAGAAAGAAAAATAGTTACTGTAATAAGTAAAGCACTGAAAAATAGAACAAGAGAATCAGAAGTCTGACTACAAAAAACAAAATAACACCACCGCTCTACATACACATTACAATTAAGAAAACTGCTCTTCACTATAGCAACAGGAGAGGGAGTGGTTGAGCTGAAAAATCAGAAAAGACCCACAAAAACCTCTCCATTCTCTCCAAAAGTGACCCAGAAAGGTGACCTAGAAAAATCCAACATATTTGAACATGAATGAAAATAACCAAAAAATCAGTATCTATACAAAATTACTTAGGATAAAAAAAAACAAAACAGAAACAAGTGTCACAAGTTTTGACAAATTAAAGTATACCAGATACCAGCAGGAAATGGCAACCCACTCCAGTGTTCCTGCCTGGAGAATCCCAGGGACGGCAGAGCCTGGTGGGCTGCCGTCTATGGGGTCGCACAGAGCCGGACACGACTGAAGCGACTTAGCAGCAGCTGCAGCACCAGATACCAGAAAAAAATGCTGTCCCAAAGCAGAATAAGACTAAACTACAAGATACTTAATTGTAGTGGATCCTGTGATATACTCCCCAGACACTCACTTTGAGACTGAAACCCTCATACCCCAAGTTGCTGGAATGTTGGAGGATGAGTCCTTCTCTGAGTATATTTCCTTTAGCCAAAGAAAACTCCCTCATCCAAGGTCTAACCCTCTCCCCTGGGTCTGCCTGCATTCAGTGACCAGGCCCTTGCCTCAGGGAGGAGCAATGCTGAAGGGCCATCCCAACTTCAGAACTCTTCATGGTATGAGCTGAAATCTTTGTTGTGACTGGTCATGGTCAGTAAAGCACTGGAGCCAATTAACATTTTTAGGAAGTTTGCAAGCAGGTTGTTAACCATAACCCATTACTAAAATTTAAATTACATAAAAGTTAAAATTAAATAAATTATATTCAAAACCAAGGTAATAAATACCCAATATTCATTACTTCCTAAACATTTTATTACATCTATGCTCTTGAGGTTATATCTATTGCATCTGTATGGGTATTACTATGCAGATCTATGCTCAGTGACATCATGCTGGTAGCTTAGAATTTGCCAAGATGGAAGTATTTACATCCTGGAAAGGGCTTCCCCAGTGACTCAGCAGTAGAGAATTGGCCTACAATGCATTAGCTGCAGGAGATGTGAGTTTGATCCCTGGGTTGGGAAGATCCCCTGGAGGAAGGTATGGCAACCCACTCCAGTCTTTTTGCCTGGAGAATCCCATGGACAGAGGAGCCTGGTGCCCTACAGTCCATGAAGTCGCAGAGTTGGACACGACTGAAGTGATTTAGTACACACGCACACACATGCTGGAAAATGCAACAGATCAGGGCTCCCCCTGCTCCAGAGAACTGGTTGTTAAACATTCATCAGCATACCACTAATTACAGCTCAGTTCCTCCTTCTGTCCAATTCTCCTTCCTTAACATCATCACAAGTATTGATCCCAAAGGTACTCTCCAGTATACTTCATGCATTCAAATCTCTGTCTCAGAGTCTATGTCCCAGGGAATGCAACCTAAAACAACAGAAAAGAGTAACTAGGACCAAATATAACATTTAGGACACAGAAGATGGAAATAAGAATGGTGAAACAGAGATTAAAAGGATCAAAGGGAAAGTGATCTAGAAATCAGACAAACAACATCCAACACATATTCTGAATGTCTTGATGAAGAAAATAAAAATCATGTAATAGAACTGTAATTCAATACACTTTTTTAGGGGGGCGGGTAGAGTGTATAGGGGAAGAAGATTCAAATCCATGCATTAAAAGGGCATACCATATACCAAGTTAAATAGACCCAAAAATCAACTCTTAGATTTAGCATAGAAAATTATTACACTTTAATACAAAGGGGAAAGAAAAAAAAAAAAAACAAAAAAACTTCCTGTGCTTCATGGCAGGAAAACCAAGTCACTTTCTAAGGACAGAAAACCAGTTAGTCCTCAGAGTTCTCAGCAACATTCAAAGCCAGAAAACAGTAAAGCAACATCTACAATATAATCAAGGGGAAAAAATGTGTACCAAGGACTTTTAATGTAGACAAACTGTCTCATAAATAGCAAGGCTTTAGGGGAAAAAAAATTTCAGCATGCTAAACCTTGGGACTATTATACTTAGGAGTCCTTCCTGAGGACAAAGTGCTCCCAACTAAGAGAGGCCTGAGAAAACTTCAGCAAAGAGACTGGTAGTGTTCAATGGATCTATTTGGATATATATCTAAGGCTAAAACCAAGGTGAGAATAAGAACAGTACATAAACATTACATGCTCTGACAATATAGTCAGAACTAAAAAAAAATGAGAGATGGGGGAATGAGGAAAAAGTAGAATAACCTCACTGATTGTCTAAAAGGTTAAAAGTGGGATTTAAAAATGTCATTTAGGGGCTTCCCTTGTGGCTCAGTGATAAAGAATCTGCCTGCCAGTGCAGGAGACACAGGTTGGATCCCTGGGCCGAGAAGATCCCACATGCCTTGGAGCTACTAAGCTCATGTGCCATGACCATTGAGCCTATGCTCTAGAACCTGGGAGCTGCAACTACTGAAGCCCGTGCGCCCTAGAGCCTGTGCTCTGCAACAAGAGAAGCCACTGCAATTAGAAACTCACGCATTGCAACTAGAGAGTAGCCAGGCTCACTGCAACTAGAGAAAAGTGTGCAGCAATGAAGACCCAGCACAGCCAAAAATTAATAAATAAATAAAAATTCTTTTTTAAAAAAGGAATGTCATTTAAGGCCAAAATTGAATCATATGAACCAAAACATATTTAGGAACACAAGAATAAACATCAAGAAAAATAACACTAACAGCTAAAAGTGGATGGTGGAGGGCACAGAGGAAAGAGAAGGTGCCTTCAAGTTCTTCCATTAGTGCTCCCAGCTGGAAACGAATAGTCAATAATGTATAAAGAAAAAAGTACCAAGGTGTAATATGAGTACTGGTATAAAGGGAATCATTAGAACAAAAAATAAATATCAAGAGAAAAACAAAGAGCAAAGAAAATTGAACACAGTTTTCTGGAAGACCATGGACTTTTCATATTTATAAAGATGACATAACTGAGATCAAACATAGCAGTCATGTGTATGTGTGTGTGTGTAGGGTTAAAGCACTTAAAAGAAGAAAAAGATTTTCAGGCTGACTCACAAAATAGAACCTAATTCTTGGCTCTATATAAGAGAACCTAAAAGAATGAACAAAGAGGTACTGGGTAAAAGCAAATTTTAAAATCAGTGGTTATAATACCAGACAAGGCAATATTCAAGCAAAAAAAAAAGAGCATTAAATAACACTTCATAGTGCTAAAAGCTATAATTCACTATGAAGATATAATAGTCATGAATAGCCATGCAACAAATAATACAACAACAACTTTTGTAAAGTAGCAACTACAAGAGAAGTTTGGAGAAACAGAAAAATGCTAATGATGCTATTATAATAATTTTAATGAATATCTCTCAGTCCAAGATAGTCCAAAGAAATAATGACAAAAAAGTAAGATTTTAGGAGAACTAAAAACAATGTTGGTTGGCTAATCTATAAGACATAAAAGGTTTATCAAAACTTTTACTACAAAATATTACACGATGGTATGTCAGTGTAACAAATTACCTCCAAAATTTAGTGGCTTAAAACAACACACACATATTACCTCATAATCTCTGTGGGTCAGGAGTTCACTGGCATCTAGCTAGCTGGTCCTGGCTCAGGGTCTCTCAGGAGGTTGTGGTCAAGACGTTGCCTGAGGGAAAAAAAAAAAAAAAAAAGATGTTGCCTGAGGATCTGCTTTCAAATTAGCTCACTCACATGATTGTTGGCTGAAGTCATGTAGATCTCTCCACAGACCCTCTAGAGTATCGTTATGACATGGTATCTGGCTTCTCCCAGAACCAATGATTCGAGAGAGACAGAAAGGATGAAGCCACAAGCCACAGAAAGGATGAAGCCACATTTTATGACCTAGTCTCAAAAATGCCACACTGTGATTTCTGCCACATTCTATTCATTAGAAGCAAGGCCCTCAGTACTATCCATGTTCAAGGGGAGGGATCCTACCTTTTGAAAGAAGGAATATCAAAGAATTTGTGAATGTTTTAAAATTGCCACAGACAGTGCACCAAAAGTAAAAATTTGGATTATCTACTAAAATAAAAAGCTGTTCTTTGATCATATAGTCTGCTGTCAATGCCTAGATCACAGAAATGTCTTAAATCATGAAAATACTCTATACAAGAGCTATTCAATAGGAAAGAAAGAGATTAAAAGTTTATGGCAAGAAAAACACAGAAACTATGTTTAGTCAGCATGACTCACTAATGGAAAGCTCCAACATTATCTGACTTGTTTGGAAGACAAAGACCTTTTAAGGATAGTGCAATTTAAGATTTTGGACTTGGTCCTGCTTGAGTTTAAAGGGCTTTGCCTTGATGAAGAGCCTCAAGCAAAGGACAAAATGAGAGGATAAGTATAAAGTCTTTCTTGTAAGTAAGTGGTGATTATCTCCACCTAGAATAAAAGCTACTTATGAAGGACTATATCTTTTCTTCCTTTCTTTTCTATCTAGTTTATCTATTCAACAAATGAACAACTTAATAGAAATCAAGATAAGAATTACGGTCAGCCTTCATTTCAAGTACTAATTTTTAATTACAAGAGTGCTGAAACTAAAGCACTGTCTTCCAGTTCTCTTAGGTAAATGAACTAATTGGAGTTCATAGCTCTAATTCATCTTCTATTTGAAAACTCTGGTTTACCAAAGATCCTGGCATTGCCTAACACTTAAAAGACAAAATCAATCAAGCAACCCTAAAACACAATTCTATACTTCTCTAATAAATCTAATAAAGAATCTGCCTGCAATGCGGGAGACCAGGGTTTGATCCCTGGGTTGGGAAGATCCCCTGGAGAAGGTTATGGCTACCCCCTCCAGTATTCTGGCCTGGAGAATTCCATGTACTGTATAGTCCATGGGATCGCAAAGAGTTGGACATGACTGAAAGACTTCACTTCACTAATAAATCTAATGAAAAAAACATCTCCCAGTGAAAGGAAGATCTGGGACTTCTTTTAAGGTAAAGATTCTGTAGATCACTACTTAGAACCAACTGCCAGAATTCAATTATCACAAATTTCCATCACTTCTAAATGATTGGAATAAATAGTTTACTTTCTAGATGAGGTCAGTTTGCATAAGGCTATGGCCTGGATGAGATTGCTAACCTTTTCTCACCCCTTGGGAAGGCATCATGACATATTTATTGCAACATGCTTTCAGTTCAGTTCAATTGCACAATCGTGTCTGACTCTTTGTGACCCCACGGACTGCAGCACACCAGGCTTCCCTGTCCATCACCAACTCCTGGAGCTTGCTCAAACTCATGTCCATCGAGTGGGTGATGCCATGCAACCATTTCATCCTCTGTCCTTCGTCCCCTTCTCCTCCCACCTTCAATCTCCCAGCGTCAGGGTCTTTTGCAATAAGCCAGTTCTTCGCATCAGGTGGCCAAAATATTGGAGCTTCAGCTTCAGCATCAGTCCTTCTATTAAAGCAACATGCTTTAATCATACAATATTTGACACAATCCTCTTATCCAATGGACCTAGTTTTGGGGTGTTCCTTCAATGTTAGGATCTAAAAAATGTTAATAATATTTCTGGCCATTAGAATAACTGAAACTCTTAGTTCCTTTTATTCCACTTCTACCAGTTTATTTACAAAGGTAGAATATTTTAGGACTGATTTAAGACACATATGATACATGAGAACAACATGTCTGAACTCTACTACACAGAAAGTATGATCTGAGGTAAGTCACCTAATCCTTCTTTGCTTCAGTTTTCAATTTCTGAAGTGGCAATAGAAATATTCAATCTAAATCATCAAGTTACAAAAGCAATGAATGACTCAATTGGCTGAGTTAATTTTAACAAAATCTATAGCACTCAAATTGTATTTTAGTGCAAAGATTGGCAACCTATAACATGTGAGCCAAATCTGACCCATGACCTATTTTGTACAGTAAATAGTTTTTACTGTTTAAATGTTTAAAGAATTTTAACAGCAAAAGAAGAGGAAGAAGTAGAAACAGCAGCAATAGATGCTGTGATCCACAGAGTCTAACATATTTACTAACTGATCCTTTATAGAAATAGTTTGCTGACCCATGGTGCTAGTGGATTTAGCTATCATGAAAACATTACTAGAAGTAAAATTAGAAAAAAAAAATTTTTTTTTTGGCTGTGCTGCATGCAGCATGTAGGATATTAATTCCCCAACCAGGGATGGAATCTGTATCCCTTTCAGTGGAAGCATGGAGTCCTAACCACTGGATTTCTAGGGAATTCCCTAGAAACAAACATTTTTTTGATAAATAAAATAATAAATATGTATATACTTCAAAGTCATATTACAGATAGGTAGGCAGGAAAGAAAAAGAATAAGGAAATTATATTTGAGATAATTTAATAAGTATTTGAATGCCTATACAACAATGTGCTAAGCCCTTGTGATGTAATAGTGGTCAATTAGATAAACAACCCCTGCTTTCATGAACTGGAAGAAATCAGTAAGGGAACAAACAAGCATTTATCATATGATTTGATAGATATGATAATAATAGGTAAACTTAGAGGTTAATACTGGAGATTTTAGAAAGGATGCTTAATCTAGTTTAGAGTGTTAGAGGAAGTTTACCAGAGAAATGACCCCTAGGATGGGACTGAATGAGGAAGAAGATTTAATCAAGTGAAATATGGCAAGAAAAAGTACTCCAGTTCAAGAGCCTGTCATGAGAGGATCCAGAGGCCAGACAGTATTGTACTTCAAGATCTAAAGTTCAAAAGAGCTGGAACCTACCCTGCAGGGAAGGGAGAGTGAGGGTAGTGAACTAAGAGATGAGGTTAGAGATGTAAGCATGCCAGGCCACATTGAGGGTTTTAAATTTTATACAGAGGATAATGAGAAGCCATGAATGGATTTTAAGCTGGGGAGTAACAAGAAAATTTTCATTTTAGAGCATATACTCTACTGGTATAGAAAATGGACTGGGGAGGACAAGATGAAAGATAAGACATAGTGAAATTGGCTGGTTCAGACAGTAAAGAATCTGCCTGCAAAGCAGGAGACCTGGGTTTGGAATCTGCCTGCAATGCAGGAGACCTCGGTTTGATCCCTGGATTAGGAAGATTCCCTGGAGGAAGGCATGGTAACCCACTCCAGTATTCTTGCCTGGAGAATCCCCATGGACAAAGGAGTTCATGGGGTTGCAAAGAGTTGGACATGACTGAGTGACTAACCACACACACACATGATCTAGAAGAAAGATAAAATGTACTGGTACCAGTTGGTACCAGGTGGAATGTACTGCCCCAGTTATTGAATTATTGTCGCTCAGCTCTAAATCCTATTCTCTGCTTTGTAGAGATGTTTATATTAGGGCTTTACGGAACCTGAAATTTATTTTGATGTGAATAGGATACTATTTCCTATCTTTCCATATGAAAAGCCAATTATCCCAACACTTATTACTGACTACC
The DNA here is from genome assembly GCF_019320065.1 of Cervus canadensis. NCBI lineage: Eukaryota > Metazoa > Chordata > Mammalia > Artiodactyla > Cervidae > Cervus > Cervus canadensis. Next base: position 26,311,661 of record NC_057410.1, on the reverse strand, counting down.
TCATCAGCCAGTGATCTGAAATGTAATGTTTAATCATATATCAAATTAATCCTTTTAGGTAGGAATCTGTTATTAAGCCCTATACTCTATTTCATTGACCAATACTAGTACCAAGAATACCATATTGTATATTAATTATTATAAATTTTAGAAATCAACTTGTCAAGTTTCTAGGAAAATACTGTTGGGATTTTTATTAGACTGCATTGAATTTACAGATACATTTGGAAAAATTAGTATCTTTTTGACACTGAGTCCTCCTACATGTAAACATGGTATACTTCTCTATTCATTTAGCTTCTTTAATGTTTCTTTAATGTTTTCAATAAATTTTAAAATTATTCCTTGTATCTACCACATACAAAATCTAACATATTTTGTTAGATTTATTCCTATCTCTTATTTCTTTTTCTTGACTTACTCCCCTGTCTAGGACTTTTATCTATAAAATATTGCTTCAGTTCAGTTCAGTCACTCAGTCATGTCCGACTCTTTGCAACCCCATGGACTGCAGCACGCCAGGCTTCCCTGTCCATCATCAACTCCTGGAGCTTGCTCAAACTCATGTCCATTGAATCAGTGATACCACCGAACCATCTCATCCTCTGTCATCCCCTTCTCCTCCTGCCTTCAATCTTTCCCAGCATCAGGGTTTTTTGCAATGAGTCAGTTCTTTGTATCTGGTGGCCGAAGTAGTGAAGCTTCAGCTTCAGTTCTTCCAATATTCATCCTGATTTCCTTTAGGACTGGTTTCCTTTAGGATTGACTGGTTTGATCTCCTTGCTGTCTGAGGGACTCTCAAGAGTCCACCACCACAGTTCAAAAGAATCAGTTCTGTGTAGAAGTGGCAAAATAGTAGATATCCTTCCCTTGTTCCTGGTTTTAGAGAGAATTCTTATAACATTTTAATGCTGAAAATGATTTTCACTTAACGTTTTTTGTAGATTTAACAGATTAGGAAAGTTTTCTTCTTAGTTTGCTAAGAGCTTAAATTAAAGAAAGTAGGGAAAATCACTAGGCTATTAAGGTATGACCTAAATCAAATCCCTTATGATTATACAGTGGAAGTACAAATAGATTCAAGGGATTAGATCTGATAGAGTGCCTGAAGAACTACGGTTAAAGGTTCATAACACTGTACAGGAGGCGGTGATCAAAACCATACTCAAGAAGAAGAAATGCAAAAGGGCAAAATGGTTGTCTGAGGAGGCCTTACAAATAGCTGAGAAAAGAGAAGGTAAAGGCAAAGGAGAAAAGGAAAGATATACCCATCTGAATGCAGAGTTCCAAAGAATACCAAGGAAAGATAAGAAAGCCTTCCTACATGAACAATGCAAAGAAACAGAGGAAAACAATAGAACAGGAAACACTAGAGATCTCTTCAAGAAAATTAGGGATGCCAAGGGAATATTTCATGCAAAACTGGGCACAATAAATGACAGAAATGGTATGGACATAACAGAAGCAGAAGATATTAAGAAGAGGTGGCAAGAATACACAGAAGAACTATACAAAAAAGATCTTTATGACCCAGATAACCATGAGGGTGTGATCACTCACCTAGAGCTATACATCTTGGAATGCAAAGTCAAGTGGGCCTTAGGAAGTGTCACTACGAACAAAGCTAGCAGAGGTGATGGAATTCCAGGTGAACTATTTCAAATCCTAAAAGATGATGCTGTGAAAGTACTGCACTCAATATGCCAGCAAATTTGGAAAACTCAGCAGTGGCCACAGGACCAGAAAAGATCAGTTTTCATTCCAATCCCAAAGAAAGGTGACGCTAAAGAATGTTCAAACTACCACACAATTGCACTCATCTCACATGCTAGTAAAGTAATGCTCAAAATTCTCCAAGCAATTCTTCAACAGTATTTGAACTGAGAACTCCCAGATCCAGTTCAAACTGAATTTAGAAAAGGCAGAGGAACCAGAGATCAAATTGCCAACATCCATTGGATCATTGAAAAAGCCAGAGAGTTCCAGAAAAATATCTACTCCTACTTCACTGACTACACAAAAGCCTTTGACTGTGTGGACCACAATAAACTGTGGAAAATTCTTCAAGAGATGAGATTACCAGACCACCTTACCTGCCTCCTGTGAAACCTGTATGCAGGTCAAGAAGCAACAGTTAGAACTGGACATGGAACAATAGACTGGTTCCAAATTGGGAAAGGAGTACATCAAGGCTGTATACTGTCACCCTGCTTATTTAACTTATATGCAGAGTACATTATATGACATGTTAGGCTGGACGACTCACAAGCTGGAATCAAGATTGCCAGGAGAAATATCAATAACCTTAGATATGCAGATGCCACCACCCTTACAGAAAAAAGTGAAGAGGAACTAAAAAGCCTCTTGATGAAGGTTTAAGAGGAGAGTGAAAAAGCTGGCTTAAAACTCAACATTCAAAAAACTAAGATCATGGCATCTGGTCCCATCACTTCATGGCAAATAGATGGGGAAACAATGCAAACAGTGACAGACTTTTTTTTCTTGGACTCCAAATTCTGCAGATGGTGACTACAGCCATGAAATTAAAAGACTTGCTCCTTGGAAGAAAAGCTATGACAAACCTAGATGGCATATCAAAAAGCAGAGACATTACTCTGCCAACAAAGGTCTGTATAGTGTATGGTTTTTCCAGTAGTCATGTATGGATGACTACTGGAGTTGGACCATAAAGAAGGCTGAATGCCGAAGAACTGATGCTTTTGAATTGTGGTGTTGAAGACTCTAGAGTGATTCCTTGGACTGCAAGGAGATCAAACCAGTCAATCCTAAAGGAAATCAATCCTGAATATTCATTAGAAGGACTAAAATTTTTAGTATCATGGCTATCATGGTCTCATGGAAAGAGTTGGAGAGTATTTCCACTTTTTCTATTTTGTTGAAATGTTTACATAAGATGTAAATAATTTAGTCTTCGAAAATCTGGAAGAATACCTAAATAAAGTCATCTAGGTTAGACGCTTTAACTATAGACTGAATTTCTTTATTTGTGCTTTCAGTAGCATGAACCAAAATATCCATGTAGCAATGGCTTAAACATTAAGACTCTTAATTATTTCTTCTAACTAGAACTCTACAGAAAAGAGTGATAATGGCAGTGTTTTTCTTACTATTGATGATGCTACATCTGAGTGATACTGTAACAGAAAGTGAAAAAAAAGTTGGTATATGTATCTAAGCAGGCTCAAATTCATGCATCAAAAAAAGAAGCAGATGAAAGAATGAGCTTGGACTTCCCTGGTGGTCCAGTGGTTAAAAATCTGTCTGCCAATGCAGGGAACACAGGTTCGATCTCTGGTCCAGGAAGATTCCACATGCCACAGGGCAACTAAGCCTATGTGCCACAACTACTGAAGGCCATGTGCTCTAGAACTGCGTGCCACAACAAGAGAAGCCACCTCAATGAGATGACCATGCACTGCAACTAGAGAAAGCCTGCACATAGCAACAGACCCAGTACAGTCAAAAATAAATATTTTAAAAATCTATAAAAAATAATGAACTTTTTGGAACTCAATGAAATATTATTTGATAGGTGTTATAGTCTAAGTTAAATATATGTACATATATAAAAATATATTTTATATACAGAATAAGAAAAGTCTGTGCATTTTTATGCTTGAGATAGATCCAACATGCTATACAATAGAATTTTTGTACATGCCAGAAAAACAGAATTAGGGACTTTGAATTCTAATCTTAAATGCCTTCCTTGTCACTTAAGTATGAGGTATAAATCTTGTACTTTTTATATTCACAAGGTCTAATACAGTGTGTAAACAATATAGAAACTCTAATCTTCATTTTGTTCATTAGAATTGGAATAGTGATACAGACATCACAGAATTGGAGTAGTGGTACAGACATAACAGTCAGTCTAATCAGACTAATTAATTGAGAGTGTTTTCAGTTTTGGCCTATGTTCTCAAAATAAAAATTGAGAATTTTTATGTAATATCCCCAACGCACATTAAGATATTTGCACATATAACTGGGGATGTGTTGTTTGCTAACAGCTGGGGCATTTTGAAAAAAGATTTTTCCTGCTTTAGAAATGAAAGTGAAAGGGCAGGTGTGTGGGGAAGCAGGGAGGAAGAATCAGCAACAGCTTACATTAGGTGTTGCCACTGTCTCTTTCATAGGCTAAAGGTGGGAGGCGATGAAGAGGGCCAGAATCTGGTAATTTAAGGTGACAAACACTAATAATGTGTCTTTGAATTTAAAAGTTGAAGCAAGAGAGGACACAACTAAATTACATGAGGACAAAGAAGGACAGAGAAAGTCTAAAAGGTGCTCTCAGGTCAGCCTTCCACTACAGCTGGGTACTGTTCTCACAGAATTCCCCAGAGAGTCTTCTACCAGCAAGTGACATTTGAGGTATTAAACATGTGAGATGGGATTGGACACCTTGAGCATATGATCCTTAAGGGGCTGACAGCACACACTTCCTGCTGAACTAGTTTCTTATCCTAGAGTCTGATCCCTAAGCTCATCTGTTCTCCTGTTCCCCAGTACTTTTCAAACTTCTATCCATCTTTTACCTCCCCCAAAATGAGGAAGAACCAACAAATTAGCTTCTGCTGTGAGGTATGCAGTTGACTCCCAGAAAACTTCTCAGTCTAAATGCAGGAGGACTGAGAGAAAAGGGAAAGGGATATGATATTTACTGAATGTGGAGCATATGCTAAGCAAAATACTAGGTCATTTAATTTCATCCTCATGGCAACACTGTCAGCCAAGTATTATTACTGCCAAAGAAGAAGCTGAGACTCAAAGAAGTTAAGAAATGTGAGCAAACCACTCCCTGCCCCCACACCATGTTAAGAAGTCAAAGAGATGAAATGCAAATGTATTCTGATTCCAAATCCTATGCTTATTTCACCAGAGCAAGGGATCCCTCAAAGTCAATTGTTAATGTTTGGGCATTCTCCTCCCTTTTGGTAATGCATCATCTCCCTGGCTCTGGAACATTTCCACAACAGAGTGACTTTTTACTGAAACACTCAGCAACCTGGGAATCTGACAAAAATCCCAAAGGTTTATGAAGTTCAGTAACATTAGTGTATATGTATTTTAAATCCTAAAACAGTGAAAGGAAGTACACTAATCCTGCTAACAACAAGTTTTTTAAAAAAGGAAAATAACCTCCTTTATTTACTGAAATTGCTTGGAAGCAGAAGTCAGAAAATCCCCTTCCTTGATTTGCAGTATTTAACTGGACTTGGAACAACAGATTGGTTCCAAATCAGGAAAGGAGTACGTCAAGGCTGTATATTGTCACCCTGCTTATATAACTTATATACAGAATACATCATGAGAAATGCTGGGCTGGATGAAGCACAAGCTGGAATCAAGATTGCCGGGAGAAATATCAATAATCTCAGATACACAGATGACACCACCCTTATGGCAGAAAGAAGAAGAACTAAAGAGCCTCTTGATAAAAGTGAAAGAGGAGAGTGAAAAAGTTGGCTTAAAACTCAACATTCAGAAACCTAAGATCGTGGCATCCGGTCCCATCACCTCATGGGAAATAGATGGGGAAACAGTGTCAGACTTCATTTTTTTGGGCTCCAAAATCACTGCAGATGGTGATTGTAGCCATGAAATTAAAAGACACTTGCTTCTTGGAAGAAAAGCTATGACCAACCTAGACAGCATATTAAAAAGCAGAGATATTTCTTTGCCAACAAAGGTCCATCTGGTCAAAGCTATGGTTTTTCCAGCAGTCATGTATGGATGTAAGAGTTGGACTATAAAGAAAGCTGCTGCTGCCACTGCTAAGTTGCTTCAGTCGTGTCCGACTCTGTGCGACCCCATAGACGACAGCCCACCAGGCTCCCCTGTCCACGGGATTCTCCAGGCAAGAATACTGGAGTGGGTTGCCATTTCCTTCTCCATAAAGAAAGCTGAGTGTTGAAGAATTGATGCTTTTGAACTGTGATGTTGGAGAAAACTCTTGAGAGTCCGTTGGATTACAAGGAGATCCAACCAGTCAATCCTGAAGGAAATCAGTCCTGAATATTCATTGGAAGGACTGATGCTAAAGCTGAAACTCCAATACTTTGGCCACCTGATGAAAAGAACTGACACATTGAAAAAGACCCTGATGCTGGGAAAGACTGAAGGTGGAAGAAGGGGACGACAGAGGATGAGATGGTTGGATGGCATCACCGACATGATGGACATGAGTTTGAGTAGGCTCCGGGAGTTGGTGATAGACAGGGAAACCTGGTGTGCTGCAGTCCATGGGGTCACAAAGAGTCGGACACAACTGAGCGACTGAAGTGAACTGAACTGATGCTGCTGTTATTCCCAAAGAGCAGATTTATTCTGCTTTATTCTTTGAACTTTTCTCTATTTTTTCATTTTTCCTTAATAGAATATAGTTTTGGTTATTGTAAAGATTTCCACATGACAAGAATTCATTTTACTCTCTTTTTTATACTCTGGGAAAAGTAAGCTCTAAGCAAACAAAAAAATGCCTAATTACTTCTTTTACATAAAAATGTATATTCATTTATGGAAAAATATGTTAAATACACATATATATTTTCAGTTAGAGTACTAGGTGTCTGGGAAGAATACAAATTTTTCACATGTATAAAATTCAACCCTGTCTCATAATATCCAAGAATAACTTCAGAATAGTTTCACCAGCAATTATTTTCATTACTAAAAGATTATCATGGACATATAGTTAAATAGAATAGAATGTCCAAAAATAGACTAACACAAATATATTCAATTAAATTTCAAAAAAGGCCCAGTGTAATTCAATGGGGGAAAGGATAACCTTTTCAACAAATGATGCTGGAATATCTAGATATCTAAGTGGAAAAACCTTTACCCTTACTTCACACTGTATACCAAAAAATTAACCTGAAATGAATCATAAAACAATCGGTAAGAGATGAAGCTATAAAATTTCTATAACTACAAAACATAGACAAAAATCTTTAAAACCTTAAGTTAGACAAACATTTCTTAGACAGAATTCAAAAAACCACAAAGCTGTAAAAGAAAAAAATTGATAAACTGCACTTCATCAAAACTTAAAACTTCTGCTTTCTGTAGAATAGTCTGAAGCCAGGGAATGTGATACCTCCAGCTCTGTACTCCTTTGTCAAGACTGTTTTGACTATTATGAGTCTTTTTTGTCTCCAAACAATTTTTTAAATTATTTGTTCTAGTTCTGTGAAAAAAGCCACTGGTAAAAAAAAGCCACTGTAAATAGCCTTGAGTAATATGGGTATTTTAACAGTATTAATTCTTTCAATCCCTGAGCATGGTATGTCTTTCCATCGGTTTGTATCATCCTCAGTTTCTTTCATCAGCATAGTTTTCTGAGTCCAGCTCTTTTACCATTTTAGATAGGTTTATTCCTAGGTTTTTATTCTTTTTTGATGCAATTGCAGATGGAATCGTTTTCTTAATTTCTCCTTCTGAGAGTTCACTGTTACTTTATAAAAATGCAACAGATTTTTGTATATTAATTTTGTATTCTGCAACTTCACCATATTCATTGGTGAGCTCCAGTAATTTTTCGGTGGCATCGTTAGGATTTTCTATGTGTAGTATCATGTCTTCTGCAAATAGTGACAGTTTTACTTCTTCCTTTCCAGTTTAGATTCTTTTTATTTCTTTTCCTTGTCTGAGAATATACAATGGAGAAAAGACAGTTTCTTCAATAGGTGATGCTCGAAAAACTGGACAGCTAAATGTAAATGAATAAAATTAGGACATTTTCTCAAATCATATACAAAACTAAACTCAAAATGAATTAAAGACCTAAATGAAAGACCAGGAATCATAAAACTCCTAGAAGAAAACATAGGCAGAACACTTTTTGGCAGAAACCACAGCAATATTTTTTTTGGAACTGTGTCCTAAGGCAAGCGAAACAAGAACAAAAATAAATAAATGGGGCCTAATTAAACTTAAAAGCTTTTGCACGGCAAAGGAAACCGTCAATAACACAACCTACTGAATGGGAGAAAATATTTGCAAATGATATGACTGATAAGGGGATAATATCCAAAATACATAAATAGCTTATACAATTCAACATCTAAAAAAATAAATCAATTTTTTTAAAAGGGCAGGAGACCTGAACAGACATTTTTCCAAAGAAGATATACAGATGACAAACAGTGTATGAAAAGATGCTCAGCATCACTAATCATCAGAGAAACAGCAAATCAAAGCCACAATGAGATACCACCTCATATCTATCAGAATGGCTATTATCAAAAAGATCATAAATAACAAATGTTGGTGGTATGGAGAAAAGTGAACACTCGAACACTGCTGGTGGGAATGTAAACTGGTGCACCACTGTGGAAAACAGGATGGAGATTCCTCAAAAAACTAGAAATAGAATTACTATATGACCCAGCAATTACACCCCTGGGTATGTATTCAAAAAAAACAAAAACACTATTGAATCCTAACATTCATAGCAGCATTATTTATAATAGCCAAGATATGGAAGCAACTAAGTGTCTATCAACAGATGAATAAAGAAGATGTGCCATATATATATATATATACACATAAATATGCATATACTGGAATACTAGTCAGCCATAACAAGGAATGAAATTTTGCTATTTGCAAGAACATGGATGGACTTGGAGGTTTTTGTTTTTTTTTTTTTTTGACTTGGAGGTTTTTATGCTTAATGAAATGTCAGACAGAGAAGACAAATATTTTATTTTATCACTTATATGTGGACTCTAAAAAATAAAGCTAGTGAATATAACAAAAAAGAAACAAACTCATAAATATAGAGAACAAACTGCTGGTCACCAGTGGGAAGACGGAAGTAGAGAGGGGCAAGATAGGGTTAGGGGATTGAGAGGTACAAACTACTATGTATAAAATAGATAAACTACAAAGATATATTGTACAGCACAGGGAATATAGCCAATACCTTAAAATAATTATAAATGGAGTATAACCTTTAAAACTTGGGAATCACTATGTTATACACCTGAAACTTATTTAATATCATAAATCAAGTATATTTCAATTAAAAATATGAATAAAATAAAAAACATATGACAAATCAAAGAAAAACCAAAAAGAAAAAAATATGCTTTTTGAAAGACACTTAAGAAAAATCAAGAAATAAGCCACAGACTGGGAGAAAATACTTTTAAAGCATGTATCTGATAAAAGATTTGTATCCAGAATATATAAATAATTTTTACAACTCAATAGGACAAATAATCCAATTAATAAATGGGCAAAAGATTTTAATAGATACTCTATCAACAAAGATATATGAAATGCAAATAAGCACATGAAATGATTTGCATCATTAGTTATTAGGGAAATGCAAATTAACCACAATGAGGTACCATCCCACCCACTAGAACAACTAAAATTAAAAAGATCAACAATACTAAGTGCAGTAGAGGATAAGGAGCAACCAGAACTCACACATTCCTAGTGGGGATGCAAAATATTGCATTCACTTTGGAAAATCTGCTGGGTTTTTAAAAAGTTAAATGCACACTGCAATGCAACTCACTCCTAAGCGATTCTACTCCTAAGTATTTACCCTAGAGAAATAAAAAACAATGTCATTATGGACTGGCATTTAACTTGTATGTAAACATTCATAGCAGTTTTATTCATAATAGGCCCCAACTAGAAATAACTCAAATGTCCAATAACTAGTGAATCAATAAATTGTGATATATCCATACAATGCAATATACTACTTAGTTTTAAAAGGAATGAACCACTGAGAGAACATGGATAATCTCAAAAGCATTATATTAAGTGAAAGAAGCAAGAGACAGACACAAAAGACTATGAACATTTACATAAAATTCTAGTAAAGTCAATTGCAATGACATGCATTTTCCTGGTGGTACAGTGGCTAAGACTCCGTATACCCAATGCAGGAGGACGGAGTTCAATTCCTGGTCAGGGAACTAGATGCCACATACCACAACTAAGGGTTCCCATGCTGCAACGAAGATCCTGCGTGTCCCAACTAAGAGCTGGCACAGCCAAATAAGTAAATATTTTTTTAAAAATTGCAATGACAGAAAACAGATCAGTGGTTGCCTGGGGCAGGGGTAAGAGACTGTGGGGGAGACTGAATACAAAGGGTAACAGAAACATCTGCATGGTCATGGTGGTTACACTGCTGTACACATTCGTCAAAACCACATTGAAATGTATACTTAAAACTGATGACTTTTAATGTATGTAAAACATAACCTCAATAAGGCTGATTTTTTTTAAATGGTCCTCTTCCTTCACAGGAATCAGAGATTTAGGTTAGACATAAGAGATCTCTGATCATGGAACATTATTAAAGATTTCCTTTCCTTGACAATTTTTAAGAATGAAGAAGAGAAGGCCAATGACTCAACTAGAATAGATTTTTTTAAGGCAAAGAATAAATGATACACTTATCTATATATTATATATGACATATATATTATCTATTATCTAGCAAATATTTATTGGATTCTAAAAACATTTAGATAAGAACCACAATATTTCTTAAATTTTCACCCTTCTTTTAAAGTTAGAAAAAAAACTCAGAGAGTTTAATTATTTCATATATGGTTATCAGAATGATTCCTTATGGGCCTACCCAAAAAGGCAAATTTAAATAATATTTTAATATAAATACATAAAGCTTTTAGTTTCAATTAAGTCATAGTGTATCATATGACTACAAACCTTTTACATTATTAAAAATTTTCCCCTGATTTTTCTCTATATCTAATTTAAAATAATAGTTACTCCTGGAAAATAACATGTAACATATTAAGACCTCTGAGGTGTTTTACTCTATACATTCTCCTAACGTAATCTCATCCTTTTCAAGGTCCTTTGTTAACATCTGTGTGCTGATGATTTTTGACCTATATAGTTCAGAAACAAGATTCAAGGTTTTATGAGGCTTTTTATATAATTGGAAAATTAAGAAATTAAGAAAATTAAGTTCACACAATTTAAGAAAATTGATATAGCTCTTCAAATACAGAATTCTCAGGGTTTGTCTTAGAGCCATGAAAGGAGCCTTTGCAAGAGACCTGAAGATTAACTTCATCAGCTTCACAGCAAATCTGCCTCTGCTATAGCTATATCTTATGAATAGATTTCCCTTAGCAACTATGGAGCTATCCTCCAGCTGCCTACTAGATCTCTCTCCTTTTAAGTCCCCATGTGCACAGTTGAACTTGGTTTCTGCTTTCTACTCTCCCACCATCACCATGAGGAACTTGCTAGTTTTCCTGGATTCTCCAGATCAGGAAATAGCACCGACATTCATCCAGTTTCACAAGTTATCTCCATACTCGAGCAAATCGTCAAGCCTTGACAATTCATCTTCCAAATAATTTGACATTCACATTTCTCCAATTCATCTTTTCTCAAACTCCAGTCCTAATCTAGTTAAGATCATCAACTTCTCTTACCTAGACTAGTCCAACAGTCACCTAGTGTGTCTCCTAGCTTCCAGCTTTGCCACCTTCTAAACTGTTCTTCATGTTGCAACCGGTTATCTTTCCTGATATTCATCTGATCATATCATTCCCTGGCCTCAAACACTATACTGTGCAAACTTCAATATGTGTAAGAAATTACTTGGCATTGTTGTTTAAAAAAAACATAGATTTAAGGACTTTACCCCAGTGATTTTGATTCAATAGGTTTGGAGTAGAATATAGGAGTAGGGATTTTCAGTAAGATTTCTAATTGATTCTGAGGTAGGTAATCCATACTTTAAGGCACAACATTTATTGGCTCCCCAGTTCTCCTACAATAGACTTCAAATTCCTTAATATGTCTTTCAATACCTGGTAAAACCTGGCCCCTGCTTACCTTTCTGGTTTTATCGATGACTACTACCTCCTATCCTCTAGGGTTAAGCTCTTTTGAAAAATTTCCACATTTTTAAAGAAAGCATAGCCCAACTACACTTTGTTCAGTTCAGTCGCTCAATCATGTCCAACTCTTGTGACCCCATGCACTGCAGCACACCAGGCCTCGCTCTCCATCTCCAACTCCCAGAGCTTTCTCAAACTCAGGTCCTTTAGGTTGGTGATGCCATCCAACCATCTCATCCTCTGTCGTCCCCTTCTCCTCCCGCCTTCAATATTTCCCAGCATCAGGGTCTTTTCAAGTAAGTCAGTTCTTCACATCAGGTGGCCAAAGTATTGGAGTTTCAGCTTCAGCATCACTCCTTCCAATGAATAGTCAGGATTGATTTCCTTTAGGATTGACTGGTTGGATCTCCTTGCAGTCCAAGGGACTCTCAAGAGTCTTCTCCAACAACACAGTTCAAAAGCATCAATTCTTCAGCACTCAGCTGTCTTCACAGTACAACTCTCACATCCATACATGACTACTGGAAAAACCATAGCTTTGACTAGACGGACCTTTGTTGGCAAAGTAATGTCTCTGCTTTTTAATATGCTGTCAGGTTGGTCATAACTTTTCTTTTCCAAGGAGCAAGGTCATTCCTTTTCCAAGGAGCAAGCATCTTTTAATTTCACGGCTGCAGTCACCATCTGCAGTGATTTTGGAGCCCCCCAAAATAAAGTCAGCCACTGTTTCCACTGTTTCCCCATCTATTTGCCATGAAGTGATGGGACCAGATGCCACGATCTTAGTTTTCTGAATGTTGAGTTTTAAGCCAACTTTTTCACTCTCCTCTTTCACTTTCATCAAGAGGGTCTTTAGTTCTTCGCTTTCTGCCATAAGGGTGGTCTCATCTTCATATCTGAGGTTATTGATATTTCTCCTGGCAGTCTTGATTCCAGCTTGTGCTTCATCCAGTCCAGCATTTCTCATGATGTACTCTGCATCTAAGTTAAATAAGCAGGGTGACAATATACAGCCTTGACGTACTCCTTTTCCTATTTGGAACCAGTTGTTCCATGTCCAGTTCTAACTGTTGCTTCCTGACCTGCATACAGATTTCTCAAGAGGCAGGTCAGGTGGTCTGGTATTCCCATCTCTTTCAGAATTTTCCACAGTTTTTTGTGGTCCACACAGTCAAAGGCTTTGGCACAGTCAATAAAGCAGAAGTAGATATTTCTCTGGAACTCTCTTGCTTTTTCGATGATCCAGTAGATGTTGGCAATTTGATCTCTGGTTCCTCTGCCTTTTCTAAATCCAACTTGAACATCTGGAAGTTCATGGTTCTTGTACTGTTGAAGCCTGGCTTGGAGAATTTTGAGCATTACTTTACTAGCGTGTGAGATGAGTTCAATTGTGCAGTAGTTTGAGCATTCTTTGGCATTGCCTTTCTTTGTGATTGGAATGAAAACTGACCTTTTCCAGTCCTGTGGCCACTGCTGAATTTTCCAAATTTGCTGGCATATTGAGTGCAGCACTTTCACAGATCATCTTTTAGGATTTGAAATAACTCAACTGGAATTTCATCACCTCCACTAGCTTTGTTCATAGTAATCCTTCCTAAGGCCCACTTGACTTTGCATTCCAGAATGTCTGGCTCTAGGCTGGTGATCACACCATCGTGATTATCTGGGTCGTGAAGATCTTTTATCTGGGTCATAAAGATCTTTTTTGTATAGTTCTTCTCCTGTCTATCTATCCTTTCAGTGAACCAACCAAACACACACGCCTCTATCTTTCTTTATATGTACATATATTTATATTTACTTGGCTGTGCCAGGTCTTAGCTGTAGCATGCAGGATTTCTCATCTTTGTTGCAACAGATGGGATCTTTAGTTGCAACATGCAAACTCCTAGCTGGGACATTTTGGATTCAGCTCTCTGATCAGGGATTGAACCTGGGCCCCCTGCACTGAACCACCAAGGAAGTCCCCCTCCAATCAATTTTCTTTTTATTAGAATGTTGATAAATAGAATACATTTTATCCAGAGTATTTTTAAATGACTGACTTATTTTATTTCAGATACTGAATTGCAACTGATGACAGTGCCAAATAATGACTTCAGGAAAATTTTCTAACAAATCTGTGACTACTCAAGATTTCCTTCCCACTACTGTACAAGCATCATTAGAATAAAATGAAATTAAGTTTGTTTTTGAATATTATCAAAGCCACAATCATCTAAAGTTAGGACAATAATGTATTAGAAATACACTCTTTGTGGCTGACATAAATTCTTTTAAAGCAACACATACCATTACCAATACAGAAATTGATTCAGCTGTGTACTGGAGAGAAATCACAAGGTGTTTTCTACAAAAGTGTAGATGTTTGATCAATTATAGCACTTGTTTAGCATTTCCTTCTATAATATTTTTAAATATCTTCATAGAATTTCTTTTGCAATATGGAATAAAGGATGGGCACAATGAAGGACAGAAATGGCAAAGACCTAATATAAACAGAAGAAATTAAGAAGAGGTGGCAAGAATACACAGAAGAACTATACAAAAAAGATCTTAATGATCTAGATAACCATGGTGGTGTGGTCACTCACCTAGAGCCAGACATCCTGGAGTGTGAAGTCAAGTGGGCCTTAGGAAGCATTACTACAAACAAAGCTAGTGGAAGCAAATTTGGAAAACTCAGCAGTGGCCACAGGGCTGGAAAAGGTCAGTTTTCATTCCAATCCCAAAGAAGGCAATGCCAAAAAATGTTCAAATTACCCTACGATTTTCCTCATTTCACATACTAGTAAGGAAGTATTAGTTGTTTCATTGCGTCCAGCTCTTTGCAACCCCATGGACTGTAGCCTGCCAGGCTCCTCTGTCCATGGGATTCTCCAGGCAAAAATACTGTCCATTTCTTTCTCCAGGGGATCTTCCCAACCCAGGGATTGAACCCTGGTCTTCTATACTGCAGGCAGATTCTTTATTATCTGAGCCAAGTAAGGTTATGCTCAAAATCCTTCAAGCTAGGCTTCAGCAGTATGTGAACTGACAACTTCCAGATATACAAGTTGGGTTTAGAAAAGGCAGAGATCAAAATTGCCTGATCAAAATCAGAGATCAAATTGCCAACATTGGTTGGATCATAGAAAAAGCAAAGGAATTCCAGAAAAACATCTACTTCTGCTTTATTGACTATGTGAAAGCCTTTGACTGTGTGGACCACAACAAACTGTGGAAAATTCTTAAGGAGATGGGAATACCAGGCTACCTTATCTGTCTCCCGAAAAATCTGAACACAAGCCAAGAAGCAACAGCTAGAACCCGATATGGAACAACTGATCAGTTCAAAATTGGGAAAGAGTACCACAACAAGGCTGTATATTGTCAGCCTGCTTATTTAACTTGTATTGCATAGAACTTACATCATGGGAAATGCCGGGCTGGATGAATCACAAACTACAATCAAGATTGCCTGAAGAAATATCAACAACCTCTGATATGCAGATGTTATCACTCTAATGGCAGAAAGTGAAGAGGAACTAAAGAGCCTCTTGATGAAAGTGAAAGAGGAGAGTGAAAAAGCTAGTTTGAAACTCAACATTCAAAAAACTAAGATCATGGCATCTGGTCCCATCACTTCATGGTAAATAGATGGGGAAAAAAGTGGAAGCAGTGACAGACTTTATTTTCTTGGGCTCCAAAATCACTGCAAATGGTGACAGCAGCCACAAAATTAAAAGATGCTTGCTTCTTAGAAGGAAAGGTATGACAAACCTAGACAGTATATTAAAGAGCAGAGACATCTCTTTGCTGACAAAGGTCTGTCAAGTCAAAGCTATGGTTTTTCTAGTAGTCATGTTCAGATGTGAGAGTTGGACCATAGGAAATGCTGAGCATGTAAGAATTGATGCTTTTGAACTGTGGTATTGGATAAGACTCTTGAATTTCCTTTGACTGCAAGGAGATCAAACCAGTCAATCCTGGTTCTTTGATTCAACTGATTCAAATTCAATTGATATTTAAATATTCAATATTAAATATGGAAATCCTGAATATTCATTGGAAGGACTGATGAAGCTGAAGCTTCAGTACTTTGGCCATCTGATGTGAAGAGCCAACTCATTGGAAATGATGCTGATGCTGGGAAAGACTGAAGGCAAAAGAAGAGGGTGGCAGAGCATGAGATGGTTAGAGAGCATCATCGACTCAATGGACATGAATTTGAGCAAACTCCAGGAGATAGTGGAAGACAGAGGAGACTGGTGTACTGTAGTCCAGGGGGTTGCAAAGAGTCAGACAGGACTTAGTGACTGAGCAACAACAACTGCTATTCTTGTGTTTTCATTTTCTTTGGATAAATATCCCAAAGTGGAATTGTTGTATCATATAGTAGGTCTATTTTTAACTATTTGAGAAACCTCCGTACTATTTTCCACAGTGGTTGCATCAACTTCAGTTCAGTTCAATTGCTCAGTCATGTCCAACTCTTTGTGACCCCATGGACTGTAGCACAAGGCTTCCCCATCCATCACCAACTCCTAAAGCTTGCTCAAACTCATGTCGATCGAGTCAGTAATGCCATCCAACCATGTCATCCTCTGTCATCCCCTTCTCTTCCTGCCTTCAATCCTTCCCAGGATCAGGGTCTTTTCCAATGAGTCAGATCTTTGCATCAGGTGGCCAAAGCACTGGACTTTCAACTTCAGCATCAGTCCTTCCAATGAATATTCAGGACGGATCTCCTTTAGGAATGACTGGTTGGATCTCCTCGTAGTCCAAGTGATTCTCAACATTTCCACACATGTTCACAAGTGTTCCCTTTTCTCCACATTTCACCAGCACTTGTTATTTCTTGTCTTTTTGATATAGACATTCTACCACGGGTGAGGTAATATCTCATTGTGGTTTCAGTTTGGACTTCCCTAATGATTAATGCCAAAGATGGAGAAACTCTATACAGTCAGCAAAAACAAGACCGGGAGCTAACTGTGGCTCAGATCATGAACTCCTTATTGCCAAATTCAGACTGAAATTGAAGAAAGTAGGAAAAACCACTAGACCATTCAGGTACGACCAAAATCAAATCCCTTATGATTATACAGTGGAAGTGAGAAATAGATTTAAGGGACTAGATCTGATAGACAGAGTGCCTGATAAACTATGGACAGAGGTTCATGACATTGTACAGGAGACAGGGATTAAGACCACCCCCATGGAAAAGAAATGCAAAAAAGCAAAACAGCTGTCTGAGGAGGCCTTACAAATAGCTGAGAAAAGAAGAGAAGTGAAAAGCAAAGGAGAAAAGGAAAGATATTCCCATTTGAATGCAGAGTTCCAAAGAATAGCAAGGAGAGATAAAAAAAGCCTTCCTCAGCGATCAATGCAAAGAAATAGAGGAAAACAATAGAATGGGAAAGACTAGAGGTCTCTTCAAGAAAATCAGAGATACCAAGGGAGCATTTCATGCAAAGATGGGTTGAATAAAGGACAGAAATGGTATGGACCTAACAAAAGCAGAAAATATTAAGAAGAGGTGGCAAGAAAACAAAGAAGAACTGTACAAAAAAGATCTTCATGACCCAGATAATCATGATGGTGTGATCACTCACCTAGAACCAGACATCCTGGAATATGAAGTCAAGTGGGTCTTAGAAAGCCTCACTACGAACAAAGCTAGTGGAGATGATGTATTTCCAGTTGAGCTATTTCAAATCCTAAAAGATGATCTGTGAAAGTGCTGCACTCAATATGCCAGCAAATTTGGAAAATTCAGCAGTGGCCACAGGACTGGAAAAGGTCAGTTTTCATTCCAATTGCAAAGAAAGGCAATGCCAAAGAATGCTCAAACTACTGCACAATTGCACTCATCTCACATGCTAGTAAAGTAATGCTCAAAACTCTCCAAGCCAGGCTTCAGCAATACGTAAACCGTGAACTTCCAGATGTTCAAGCTGGTTTTAGAAAAGGCAAAGGAACCACATATCAAATTGCCAACATCCGCTGGATCGTTGAAAAAGCAGAGAGTTCCAGAAAAACATCTATTGTTGCTTTATTGAGTATGCCAAAGCCTTTAACTGTGTGGATCACAATAAACTGTGGAAAATTCTGAAAGAGATGGGAATACCAGATCACCTGACCTGCCTCTTGAGAAACCTATATGCAGATCAGGAAGCAACGTTAGAACTGGACATGAAACAACAGACTGGTTCCAAATAGGAAAAGGAGTATGTCAAGTCTGTATATTGTCACCCTGCTTATTTAATTAATATGCAGAGTACATCATGAGAAACGCTGGGCTGGAAGAAGCACAAGCTAGAATCAAGATTGCTGGGAGAAATATCAATCACCTCAGATATGCAGATGACACCACCCTTATGGCAGAAAGTGAAGAGGAACTAAAAAGCCTCTTGATGAAAGTGAAAGAGGAGAGAGAAAAAGTTGGCTTAAGGCTCAACATTCAGAAATCTAAGATCATGGCATCTGGTCCCATCACTTCATGGGAAATAGATGGGGAAACATTGGAAACAGTGTCAGACTTTTTTTGGGCTCCAAAATCACTGCAGTTGGTGATTGCAGCCATGAAATAAAAGGCGCTTACTCCTTAGAAGGAAAGTTATGACCAACCTAGATAGCATATTCAAAAGCAGAGACATTACTTTGCCAACAAATGTCCATCTAGTCAAGGCTATGGTTTTTACAGTGGTCATGTATGGATGTGAGAGTTGGACTGTGAAGAAAGCTGAGCGCTGAAGAACTGATGCTTTTGAACTGTGGTGTTGGAGAAGACTCTTGAGAGTCCCTTGGACTGCAAGGAGATCCAATCAGTCCATCCTAAAGAAGACCAGTCCTGGGTGTTCATTGGAAGCACTGATGCTGAAGCTGAAACTCCAATACTTTGGCCATCTCCTTCGAAAAGCTGACTCATTAGAAAAGACCCTGATGTTGGGAGGGATTGGGGGCAGGAGGAGAAGGGGACAACAGAGGATCTGATGGCTGGATGGCTTCACCGACTCGATGGACATGAGTTTGAGTAAACTCCAGGAGTTGGTGATGGATAGGGAGGCCTGGCATGCTGCGATTCATGGGGTCGCTGAGTCGGACACGACTGAGCGACTGAACTGAACTGAATGATTAATGCTGTGCATCTTTTTATGAACCTGTTTACCTTCTGTATGTCTTCTATTGAAAAGTGTGTATTCAAATCTTCAACCTATTTTTAACTGACCTTTATTTGCTATTGAGTTGTATGAGTTTTTTTATACATTTTGGGTATTACCTCATTATCAGATATATATTATCTCCCATTCAGTAAGTTGTCTTTTCATTTTGTTGATGGTCTCCTTAGCTGTGTAGACGCTTTTTAGTATGATGTAGTCCTATATAATTTTGATTTTGTGGCTTTTGCTTTTGGTGTCGGATTCAAAAAATCATCAACAGACCTGTCAAGGAGCTTACTGTCTGTGTTTTTTCTTCTGGGAGTTTTATGGCTTCAGGTTTTACATTAAAATCTTTAATGTCTTTGAATTAATTTTCGTTTATGGTGTAAGACAGTTTCCTCAACACCATTTACTAAAGAGATAATCCTTTCCCCATTACATATTACTGGTACCTTTGTCATAAGTTAATTGACCATTTATGCATGGGTTTATTTCTGGGTTCTTTCTTCTGTTCCATTGATCTACATGTCTATTTTTAGGCCAATGCCATATTGTTTTAATTATAAAAGATTTATAATATAAAGTCAGAGAGTGTATTGTCTCCAGCTTTGTTCTTGTTTCTCAAGATTACTTTGGTTATTCAGTTGTGGGTTTTTCTTTTGTTTGTTTGGTTTGGTTTTGGTGTGGTTCCATTTAAACTTTAAGAGTACTTCCATTCCTTTGAAAAATGCCATTGGGAATTTGATAAGGATCACACTGAATCTCTAGATTGCTTTGGATTGTATGGACATTTTAAGAATACTGATTTTTCCAATCCATGAGCCCAGAATATGTTTTCATTTATCTGTGTCTTCTTCCATTTCTTTTGTTAATGTTTTATAGTTTTCAATATATAGGTTCTCCCCCTCCTTGATTAAATTTATTCCTATTTTATTCTTTTTGATGCAGTTGTAAATGGGATTATTTTCTTCATTTCTCTTTCTGATATTACATTGCCAGTGAATGGAACTGCAACAGACTTTGTGTATTGATTTTGTAGCCTGTAACTTTACTGAACATTTTTATTAGTTCTAGTAGTTTTTTAATGGAGTCTTTGGCATAAATTTTAAACTAAAATACTGTGTCTATACCTGTACCTTCAGTGTGACTTGCTATTTCTTGACTATCTACTATCAGTTTTAATTATTTTTCCAATAATATCTCACAACAATCAGACTATGAATAAATGCTTAATTACAATTTGATTCAGCAAACAAGATGTTCACATCACTGCCAAAGAAGTGTAGTTCAGACACGGATGCTGACTGACATTTTTGGTTTCAGTTCAGTCGCTCAGTCATGTCCAACTCTTTGCAACCCCATGGACTGCAGCACGCCAGGCCTCCCTGTCCATCACCAACTCCCGGAGTTTACTCAAACTCATGTCCACTGAATCGGTGATGTCATCCATCCACCTCATCCTCTGTCGTCTCCTTCTCCCCCCGCCTTCAATCTTTCCCAGCATCAGGGTCTTTTCCAATGAGTCAGTTTTTCACATCAGGTGGCCAAAGTATTGGAGTTTCAGCTTCAGCATCAGTCCTTCCAATGAATATTCAGGACTGATTTCCTTTAGGATTGACCAGTTGGATCTCCTTGCTGTCCAAGAGACTCTCAAGAGTCTTCTGCAACACCACAGTTCAAAAGCATCAATTCTTCAGTGCTTAGCTTTCTTTATAGTCCAACTCTCACATCCATACATGACTACTGGAAAAACCATAACTTTGACTAGACAGACCTTTGTTGGCAAAGTAATATCTCTGCTTTTTAATATGTTGTCTAGGTTGGTCATAACTTTTTTTCCAAGAAGCAAGCATCTTTTACATGGCTGCAGTCACCATCTGCAGTGATTTTGAAGCCCAAAAAGATAAAGTCTCTCACTGTTTCCACTGTTTCCTCATCTATTTGCCATGAAGTGATGGGACCAGATGCCATGATCTTAGATTTCTGAATGTTGAGTTTTAAGCCAACTTTTTCCCTCTCCTCTTTCACTTTCATCAAGAGGCTCTTTAGTTCTTCTTTGCTTTCTGCCATAAGGGTGGTCTCATCTGCATATCTGAGGTGATTGATATTTCTCCTGGCAGTCTTGATTCCAGCTTGTGCTTCTTCCAGCCCAGTGTTTCTCATGATGTACTCTGCATAGAAATTAAATAAGCAGGGTGACAATATACAGCCTTATCGTACTCCTTTCCCAATTTGGAACCAGTCTGCTGTTCCATGTCCATTTCTAACTGTTGCTTCTTGACCTGCATACAGATTTCTCAGGAGGCAGGTCAGGTGATCTGGTATTCCCATCTCTTTCAGAATTTTCCACAGTTCATTGTGATCCACACAGTCAAAGGCTTTGGCATAGTCAATAAAGCAGAAGTAGATGTTTCTCTGGAACTCTCTGGCTTTTTCAATGATCCAATGGATGTTGGCAATTTGATCTCTGGTTCCTCTGCCTTTTCTAAATCCAGCATGAACATCTGGAAGTTCACGGTTCTTGTACTGTTGAAGCCTGGCTTGGAGAATTTTGAGCATCACTTTGCCAGGGTGTGAGATGAGTGCAATTGTGCGGTAGTCTGAGCATTCTTTGGCATTGCCTTTCTTTGGGACTGGGATGAAAACTGACCTTTTTTGTTTTACTCAGTAGTAAGACAAAAGAAAAACAGTGAACTTCACTGTTGGGAGCTTCATTCATATATCAATGACATGAGCAACTGCTTTATGGAACTGCATAATAACTTTTGAATACTGGAAAAATACTTAAACTTTTTGTACTACTCAAAATGTTAAGGCCACAGATTTGATACACTGTTAAGTATTAATATTTTCTCCATGAGCCTACTGCTTGTTTCTTGTAAATAAAGCATTATCAGAACATAATTATGCCCACTTATGTGTAAAAGTTGAGTAGTTGTGACAAAGACCATATGTACTAGAAGGCCTTAAATATTTACTAATAAGCTGTTTACAGAAAAAATTGCCTACAGTTGGTCTAGAAAATGAATACAGCAAGAAACCAAGCCTTTGTTTGCAGTATTTGCCAATTTCCATGTGTAAATACTCCTACTGTAGCCAATTTCATGCTACAAACGAGACAAGCACACGAACCTGAATAGAGTTGGGAAGAAACACATACAACGTTATACAGTATATTTCCATCCTACAGATAAGTAGACAACATTTAGAGTTATTAGTAAAATAAAGTAAAGAATAGTGACATTTTGAGCATTTATTACCTCTTAACATACTTGTTAGTTTATATAATTTGACTTTTAATAGTGGTTATGCTTAACAACTGACTCATAAAAATCCCTCCAAATACAGAGATCAATCTTAGGTGCCTGTCCATGGGATCATCCCAGAAAGAATACTGGAGTGGGTTGCCATTTCCTCCTCCAAGGGATCTACCCTACCCAGGGATCAAATCCACATCTCTTGCAGCTCTTGCACTGCTGGATTCTTTTAACCACTGAGCCACGTGGAATCCCCAGTAATCAGTCCTGCAAACTGGTAAAAGCCAATTGTGGCATACAACTAACTCTATTACCAAGAGGGCACTTAATGAGGTGCAAGAGAACAAGTAGTAATTTGCCTAACTGGTAAGTGGCTGAGTCAAGACTGAAATCTGGGTCCAAAATTCTGACCTCAGTTAGTCTTCCTAATTTCTTTAGCAGAGAATAAGGACCTTTATTGGGTTGTTAAGAAAAAAAAAAAATGGAGACGGGTAATTTATTAAAGGAACGCCACACCTAATGGGATGCATTTTCTTAAGTAACATCCTATATATTTGCTAGGACTCTTAAGAAAACTGGCAGGTAGCATGGGAATATGAGTCTTGATGTTTGATATCTATCCACAGTTAGGCTAGGCTGGGTATTTGAAAGAACAAAACAATTGACTGGTCTATAGAAATCGTCCTTAACTAACTGCTTTGCATGTGTGGGTGCTAAGTCGCTTCAGTCAGGTCGGACTTTGCTACCTATGGACTACCCACCAGGCTCCTCCCCATGGGATTCTCCAGGCAAGTATACTGGAGTGGGTTGCCATTTCCTCTTCCAGGGGACCTTCCCAACTCAGGGATCGAACCCCTGTCTCTTCCATCCCCTGCATTGGAAGGCGGGTTTTTTTTTTTTTTACCACTAGTGCCACCCGGGAAGCCCCTTAACTGCTTTAGGAAGTGTAAATACAGGTGTTTCCGACCACGAGCCGCTTATAGTACTTATCAAGCTACATGAATTCCGAAAACTGCAGAAAACTTGTAGTTTGAACTTCACTACACCTGTGGTGCAAGAAAAGTAAAAGATACTCTGGAAGGGCATTCATGCAGCCCACACGTACCTGGGTCAAAATCTAGGGCCAGGAAGGCTAAGTGTTAGGCCTCCTAACGAACTCTCAACGTTTAGAGCAGAGCTCTAAATGAAGGAATAATAACGGCTAGAGCTGCAGGAGAACTTGGGAAACCTGCCTTTGTCCAACCCCTTCATTTACACGAAGAAACTGTGCTCTAGTCAGGTGAAACAATTTGGCGTTAACCGGTTGAGCCAGGATTAATTTATAGCTCTTTCCACTACACCCTAAGGTCTCCTTTAAAACACCCTCCCTGCACAGAACTCACCCCGAAAGTTCCAAGAACCTGCTTGGTGACTGGCCTACACTTGAACCAGGACAAAACTTCTAGTCGCTCTTGAGTCAAAAACTGTGGTAGCTGGGAGTCAAAGGGTTAAAACCAAAGTACAGAAGCACTGAGCTCTAGGCCGTGCAGGTGCGTGCTCTCCTCAGAAAGCAAAGAGTTTAGAAACAGTCCCAGGAAAATGCAGCCACGCCCTTCACGGCGCCTACGCCGAGATGCGGAGCACAGCTAACAGCCTCAAAGAGCGAACACGCAACCAGAGGCGCGCACGCCCACCCCGCGGCCGCGCAGGAGGCGGGCCGACGTGCGCGCCTCCGCGGCTGTGGGCGGGGTCCGGGGCGGGGCTCTGAGCCGGACCGGGGCGGGGCCGCAGAGAGCTGTAGGTGTTGCAGCTAGGTCGCGACAGGTGCGCGAGGCAGAGCGCCAGGGACCCGTGGCGAGGCTAATAGCAGCGCAGAAGAAAGACCGCTTTTAGCCAGGTAAGGGTCTTCTCTCGCCACATCCTCCGCAGCCGGAGAGTCCACGGAGACCCCGGATTCCCTCCCCACCCTTTTTCTCCCGCGACTTCTTCGGGTGAGGGGAATACAAGGAGCGTGAACCCCTCCCCCTCGAGAAAGGGAGTGGAGGAACTGCTGATCCTTTGCTCCTTCCTCACTTCTGGGTACTATGCTGGCTGCTGCTGCTGCTAAGTCGCTTCAGTCGTGTCCGACTCTGTGCGACCCCACAGACGGCAGCCCACCAGGCTCCCCCGTCCCTGGGATTCTCCAGGCAAGAATGGAGTTGGCAGTAATTATGTAGAGCGGAGCCTTTGCTGACTGAGGGCGGGAACTGATCGGACCCCCTCCTCTTGCCTCAGGAACACTCCTTTCTAACTATATACGTGTGGTGGAGGAAAGCGGCAGTTCAAAATTCAAAATAGTCTCCCAGAGAAATATTCTGATAATCTAACTGCTCTTTTTCATTCTTCATTTTCAGCCATTCTCTTCCTCTTCGATATTTCTCCCCTTCCATTCTGCCAGCTGAACCCTTTAAGATTCTTACACCCTTTTGAGATACGTTGACACTATAGCAGGCCTTACAGCTGGATGTGTCACCCCAGAATCGCTATCGTGTACAAGTCGCTGGCACCTGTCAATACGTGGGTGTTAATATAAGGTAATTGTACACCCCGGGCTACACCCACTCAGCCTGAAGCTGTAGGAGCTAGGAGCTAACCATCTGGCACCCTTCCTTACTGGTGCTTACAATCCTGGTGAGAGATATTTGAGCTAATATTATCTTTCACCTAATTCCAGCTTTCAAAACTCTGCCTAATCCAGATGGTTCTATTGACTTGACTTTTCAAGTTAGTCAAAGATACTTAGGGAGCCATTAAGACAGTGACCCTTTAAAAGGAGAGAGGTCTTCTTTTGCATTGGATATTCTTTTGTTTGCTCTTGCTTTAGATGATTAAATGGAATACTTTTTATCTGCACAGTTACTATTTACAAATGATAAGTATTTTAGGAACCATGAAATAATGCTTTGTTCTGAGGTCTGATGTAGACACAAAAGAAGATGAGCCTCAAAAAGCACTTCCTAAATTCCTGCTGAGTTATAACCTGGATGAAGGATGATCATGTTTTAGGTCAACCTTCAAAAAAAGGAGTGTGCGTATGTACTTGTTTTGCATTGATAGAACAACACATAGCATGGTACTCAGTAATCACTTTAAGGACTTATTTTTTGGACAGAACATTTATTGAGTGCTGCTTGTATCATCAATTCTGTGGATTCAAAATTCTAAATGTTCCTATTCTAAAAGAATAAAATCAAATGGGTTAGACAGGTCAGTAGATACAACTTAGAGTATTAGTGAGGTCAGTGCTATACTAGAGATCAACCCAGAGTGCTGCAGGATCACAGAACATACAGTTTTTAAAAAATCCCTCCTCTATTTTTCCTTGAACACAAAACAGAATAAACAACAAAAACCTCTGAGCAATACTGAGTGATTCTCTTCAGTCCATGTACTTGTGTTACTCATATTCCTTACCTTGTGTTCTGTCAACATGATAGCATTTTGATAAGGGAATTATGACTTGTCATTAATTCTGTGCAGTTTGGTGAATAGCTGATGGAGCTATTTTCACATTTCGTATTGGGCCCGGAAGTGTTGTTATCATGTAGTCCCTGAACTCTGGAGCAGCCTCTGGGAAGAGAACAGTGTATTGGCAACATTAGCAAAGCAGTGTTATTTTGTAAAAATTGGTCCATTGTGTAACTTTGTTTAACTTGGTACATTCAAATTTGTTCCAGATTCTGGTTAAAGGTGGGCCAAATTTTAATTTTCTAATAATTCTAAGAAAAGAAAGCTTAAGAAGTGAAAACAATTCTGTTAACAGCACACCTTGCTTTTACCCTCAAAATGTCTTGCTAAGGTACCCTCAAAATGTCTTTGTCTTTCTTTCTTTTTTTTTTTTTTGGAGCAGGGGATAGGGTGGGGGAGGAAGAGGTCAGAAATGTTTGAAGAATTTTTGCAGAGTGTAAATGATCTGAAGTTTATGGTATTCTTGAGTATTCTTCATATAGAGTAACTATATGAAGCATTTAGTAACTGCCTCCTGTGTGCCAGTGTTCTAATATTTACAGGATGAACATGCCACAGTTGCTTCTATATGATTATGTTTTTCATTTTTAAAATAGAGATTTTTCAGTTAATAATACAGATGATGGTTGTTTCCTCTGGCAATTTGAGCCATGGTACTTGATGAACTGGCTTTCCAGCTGGTGCAGTGATGAAGAATCCACCTGCCAATTCAGGAGACAAAAGAGATGTAGGTTCGACCTCTGGGTCGGGAAGATCCCCTGAAGTAGGAAATGGCAACCCAATCCAGTATTCTTACCTGGGAAATCGCATGGACAGGGGAGACTGGTGGGCTGCAGTCCATGGGATTGCAAAAAGACTCCAATACAACTGAGCACACATGCATGGTCTATTCACTGTGTGTTTTTTGATAGGAAGTTTAGGTACTTTATTTTGGATTGTGTACAGTAATCTCCAGGTGATGTTAAGTTACTTAACACAGACTCTCAAGGTTCTTTAGTAACAAAATGAGTGGTTGTAAATTGAGTAGTTTCTGCTTGAGGGTTGCGGGATTGAGATTCTATGGTAAATGGTACTCCTGGTTAGGACCATTCTGGTGTGTTTATTCTGTGGCTGGATAGAGAGTCCTTGAGACTCAGTCAAGTTATTGTGCTAATGCAGACATCTTTTCATAAAAAAGATGAGGGTTTTTTTTTTTTTTTTTTAAGTTTCTTAAGCCAACATTTATTTATTATCTCTCAGTTCTGTAGGTTGGAAGTCCGTATCCATGGCTGCCCCCATTATCAGCATCCCCTCTCCAGACTGGGACATTTATTTATCATTGACAAAGTATATATTTAATTAGTGGCCTATGAGGAGGTTAATTTCATCTGATTATTACAAAAAGACAAGGTTCGACTCAACAAACAACCCATTATTTAGCATGTCAAATGATTTATTTATATTTGAAAATGTTTCTGGAAACTTCACATGTCCAGTCTCAAGAAGTTAACTGATACTGTGATATTTTATATTATTTTTACTTTTAAATAATACTGCTCTGAAACTGAGAACCTGCATCTTTAGGGAAAAAAGGTAACAGTTTTTTTTTTGTCCTTCTGATAACAAGTGTGGAGCTGTTTTTTCCCTTAATTATTCTATAACAGAGCTTACTATATGGAAACTTTACAATCCCTCAAACATGTTTTTTCTTGTACACCAAAGTATTGCCAATTTTTGTTTCATTACCAATAGATTAGTCATCCTAATATGCTTTTACTTGGTTTTAGATTTCCACAATCTTTTTTCCCCCATAAACTGAAGTTTAAGCGGGTAATTTAGGCACAGGACTTCTTTTCTTCACAGTCATTTTATTGAATAGGTACCATTCACTCAGATTTGGTTTCCACCACCAGAATTAGAAGTTTCCCTCATGGCTCAGATGGGAAGAATCTGCCTATAATGCTGGAGACCCAGGTTCGACCCCTGGGTCAGGAAGATCCCCTGGAGAAGGGAACAGCAACCCACTCCAATATTCTTGACTGGAGCATTCCATGGACAGAGGAACCTGGTGGGCTACAGTCTGTGGGGTCATAAAGAGTTGGACACGACTGAGTGACTAACACTTACTTCACCAGAGCTAGAGGAAACCAGTCTGTTCATGTGTAGTACCCAGTGATTTCTCTCTGATAGCCCTGTCACTATCCTCCTCCTTACTGTTGGCAACATTCGACCATGTGGACAACTTTTCTGGTTCTTCGTATTATGTGACTTTTTTTTGTGGCCACACCATGTGGCATGCAGGATATTAGTTTCCTGACCAGGGATCAAACCTGCACCCCCTGCAGTGGAAGTACAGATTTCTTAACCACTGGACCACCAGGGAAGTCCGTCATGTGGCTTTCCTGATGTGACAATACCTGGTTAGGGTTAGGGTTAGCTACTTCCTTCCATGCTCCTTCACTAATTCAGTCTTTTTACCCCTTAAATGTATATGTTTGCTGTGACCCTCTCCAGCATCCTGTTCTCCTTATACTCTCTCCCTGAACAATCTGATCTATTTCCGTGACTTCAACCAACACCTCCATTTGAGTGATTTACAAATTAATCATTTTTAAAATCTTTTTTCATGTTATATATAATTCTTGTTCTATATTCACATATACAAACATACATGTTTTAAAAATAAGAATTATATTGCTAATTATAGAAAATCAGGAAAAAAATAAATTATGAAGAAGATAGACTGGCCCATAATTTGTTCTGGTGAGAAGTCCTATTTACTTCCCTGATAGCTCAGTTGGTAAAGAATCTGCCCACAGTGTGGGAGACTTGAGTTCGAACCCTGGGTTGGAAAGATCCCCTCAAGAAGGGAAAGGCTACCCACTCCAGTATTCTGGCCTGGAGAATTCCATGGACTGTATAGTCCATGGGATTGCAGAGAGTCAGACGTGCCTAAGCAACTTTCACTTCACTTTCTTTAAGTCTTTTTTTTTTCTTTGATACACACAGACACACTCATATAAACATACAGGTAGTTGGGTTCATTTTACTACAGTAGAATTTTGTATCTGCTTTTCCATTCTACATTATGTCATGGTTTTCCTCAACATCAAAATTATTTGAAAACAATTTAAATAGATGTTTAACACCCTATTCTATCAATGGTGCAAAATTTAACTGTGTGTTTGGATGTTTTGATTTTTTACACCATTATTAACAAGTAAAAAAATTGAGAATAAATTTTTGTACAAATCACTCATTATTTCCTTAGGTTAGATTCTCAGAAGTTTAATTAGTGGGTCAAAGAGCATGAAAATTTAAAAAATACTGCTGTCAAATTGCATTTTCATAAAGACTAGATTAATATTCTCACTTGCAGTGATTGTGAGGGCCTATCTTTGTGTATCTTTGTAACTTTGAATCTTATTTTTTTAATCTTTACTAATTTGATAAGCAAAAGAGATTTAATATATATTTATCTGATTGCTAGTAAGAGTGAATATTTTTCATACCTTCATTTTCATTTCTGTGAATTGTCTTCTGGTTAATCTGTTCCCATTTTTAAATGTCTGAACATTTTAATTATGTTTTTTGTTTGTTTTTTGGAGTTCTCTCATTTATTTGGGGCTTTGGGGGAGGGAGTACAGGTTTTTATTAGGCCAAACCGAATGAGTAGAGTGATAAAGTAGAAAGCATATAGAAGTTGCAGTTGTGGTGTTTTAAATATCAATTGTTTTGAGAATCCACAGCTCATGATGGATGGAGCAGCACTACAAAATGGAAGGGATGCCATTTGAGAATCAGGATTCCTGACTCGGTGTTGGGAATCAGCCACTTAGGTGATCTTTGGCAAGTCTTTCATCCTCTCTGAGCCTCATCTGTAAGACGAGAGGGTTGAGCTATTGATTCTATGTGCTAAAAGGATGATTTATGAGCCACTGCTCACTCGACATTGTGAAATGACTTCCTGTCCCATTCCTAACCCTGCACACAGTTTAAATATATGGAGCCTCAGGAAAGACTGGATGTAGTAAAGGTGGTTTCCTTAAAGGTAGCAAGGCTTAGTGGAGCTTGGGGGCAATTAATGTATTTGTGCCCTCAAGACAATGTAAATTACGACAGTTGGTATATTTAGGCACTCTCCTAGATTGACACTTGACAGGCTGGTAAAGTCCATCAAAAGAGCCCTGCCAGTCTATGCCACAAAACCCAATCAGCTTTAGTATGTATAAAGCAAGTCTCTTTATGACAAGATGTTTAAGCTGCCAAGTTATTTAATAACTTTCACTATTCCACACAGAAACTATTCTTAGTGGGGGTTTTTTTTGGGGGGGCGGGACGCGGGTTTGGAGGGATAAGTTTGCTGCTTGCAGGATCTTAGTTCCTGCACCAAGGATCGAATCTGGACCCTAGCAGTGAAAGCTCCAAGTCCTAACCACTGGACCTTCAGGGATTCCAGTAAGCTGTTTGTTTTAAGAATATCAGTTGCTTGTTTGATGGTCAAATGTTAGTTATTTTAATTTTGTATGTGGTATATTATTACTTATGTACAGATCTTTTTCTTTGGCGTTTCTTTTGTTGCTTTTATGTTTAAAGGTCTCATTGTCACCCAGAGATGGGTTTAACTACTCACTTCAATTCCCTTCTGAATTTTATGGGTTTACTTTTTATACTGTTTAATTTGTGTTGAATTTACTTTGGCGTACCTAAGCAGCATGTTTAGTGCCTCTGCATATCTCCTGAGCTCCCAGATCCATATTTCCAACACCTCATAGACCTTGCAGATGGTCTCTCTCCACCAGGCACCTGCATCCACCTAACTTCCCTAAGGACAAGGTTTGAAGTTGTCTTGAACACTTCCATTCTTCTCTTCTCCCACATTTAATCACCAACTTTGGTTGATTCTATCCCAACAGTGACAATGGCTCATTTTTTAAAAAAGAGTTTTTTAAAATTTTATTTTATTAACTGTACCTCACCATGTGGGATCTTAGTTCCCAGACTAGGGATCGAACTCACACCCACTGTGGAGTCTTAACCACTGGACATCCAGGAAAGTCCCAATAAAGGCTCTGTTACCAGTCTTCTAAGTCAGGTTCCCCCTTTTTGTTAGAGTCCTTGAGCAATCCTTAGAGTTGGCTTCAGTTTTTCCCTTTCAGTCCAGACTTGTCATAAAAAAAAATAGTACACTGATTTTCAAGTATGGTTTCCTGATTACCTGTTTTAGAATCACCTGGGGTGTTTGTTTAAAAAGGAGATTCTTAGGTCCCACCTAGACTTATAAATCAATGTATCTGGAGGGATGGGGCATGGAAATTAGCAGTTTTAACAAGTACCTGAAGAGATTCTTTTCCTTAAGAGGAACCAAAGTCCAAGTAAATTCTCAATTTCTCAACATGCCATTCGAGACCCCAGTTCCCACACCCTGACAGCCTATTTCTCCAGACTTATCTCTCACATCACTACCCACCCACCTGGCACTGTGGCCATGCAGTTGTAGCCATGCAGTGATTCATGGTTTCCTGGACCCACCCTGTCTTTTCCTGCCTCTGTGCCTTTGCGCGTGCAGTTCCCACAGCCTCAGACTCCCCTCCTTCCCCCACTCCTGCTTAAATCCTTTTTCTTTTTCTTTAAGAGCTCAAAATTTTTTTTTTTTACTTTAAAAATATGCCTTTTCTAAAGTCTCCTATTTGAATCAGTGACTCCCTCCCCAGTCTTCAGTTAGCACTTTATTTTTACTTCATTTTTCACCTTAGTGCTGTCACTTATGAATTATTGCTTCCTTAAACCACTGTAAATCTAAGTGTGAGAACCTTGCCTTTCCTTTTCATTTTGTATGTAGCCATTGTGCATGCAATAAGCAATTGAATACTCATAGAATGTATAAACATATCTCATCTTCATCTTACAAACACTGTTACCTAACAGTGTTTGAGTTCACATCACACTTAGAATGAAATTAAAATCTTCTACCATCCCTGGTAAATCCTTATTTAAACTGGCTGCCACTCATCTCTGTCATCATTTCACACTCCTCACTCATTCCCTTGCCATCATTCCTGCCTCAGGGCCTTTGCATTTGCTATTTTCTTTGGTAGGAAAACTCTCACATCTTTTCTCTTCACCTGGCTGTCTGTCTGTCTCCTCCTCATTCGGGTTTCAGCCCAAATGTCATTCACTCAAAGAGGGCTTCCCTGACCATTATCTGAAGTATCTGCCCCATTTCCTATCACCACTCCAATTACTCTCTTTGTATTTGCTTCACAGCACTGATCACAGTGTTTAATTGTCACAGTGTTTCATTTAATCACAGTGTTTAATTGTCCAGCTTCCCCAGTGGAAGGGAAGCTTCATGAGAGCAGAGACCTTGTCTGTCCCTTTTTATCTTATGTACTTAGCAAATAGAGCTCTGCTTGACACGTGGTAAGTGCTCAAATATTTGTTGAATGAATGAATGAGCCTTGAAGATAGACTTGTTGATTTAAAAAGTTTTGGTTTGGTTTGCAATCCAAAAGTTTTGTTGTGTGTGTTACACACACAATTAACTGTGTGTATTTTTTTAATGGACAACATCTGAAGTAGTTCCATCAGGGTTCAAATCAGGTAGCAGTCTCTGAGGATTTCTGACGGTAGCTGGACAAAGGTTTGGGTACTGTGATAGGCAGGATTCATTTCCATCTGAGTGCAGGTTTTCCAAGCTGTTCCCAGAATCTAGGCCACTGTTTTACTACCACTGTCAGTATGTACTTTCAGGGTTATTACTGCTGGCCAATACTAACCTGTTAGCTCTCATTACATTTTTAAAAGCTAGTATAGCAAAACTAGAACTAACACACTAGAATCTTCAAGCAACCAGAAACTTTCTTCTGCTTTCTTCTGGAGGAGAAAAATAAGAAAGCTACCTAGAGTTCTCAAGGAAAGATGAAATTAGTTTCCTTTTACTTACTACATGTCCTGAAATAGGATTTTAGCAACAGTGTTAAACAAGGGGTTTCTTGTTAACATCTAGTGAAACCAGACAATGGAACTAATCAGTTCTACTTTTTTTTCCCAATTTCTCTTCATTGGGTAGAATAATTTTTAATTCCATTATTTTTTTCCTTGAAACTGGCTTGAAATTTTATTAAAAATTATAATAGTTTTTATAGAAATTTATACTTTTCAAAGAAGTTATACTTTTATTTTCTCATTTCATCCTCAAAAACCATCCCTTGTGAATTATTAGCTGTTTTTGAGATGAAGAAACTGAGGCCTACCTGAAGAGTTGACTGCCTTTCCCGTGGTAACTAAAAGACCTGTCATTACTCAATAAATGCCTCTCAATGACTTCTTAAAAACAGTGGTTAAGAATCTGCCTGCCAGTGCAGGAGACAGTCCTTAAGAAACAAGATACATAGCACTGGTTCACATAAGTAACAAAATTTTATCACTTCTGTGCCTGTGTGATTTGGTAATTTTTTATGTGACCAGCTTCAGCTATGTTTGTGCTTGATTATAGCATTGTTCTGGGTTAGCGTCTAAGATTTTTACAGAAAGGAAGGATTATAGAACCAAACCAAAAGGCAAGTTCTATAGATATAGAACTTTCTATATCTATATCTATAGATATAGAAAAAGAAGAATCACTTTTCAGTAAAACCGTTTTAATTCTCCTGCTTGAAGGGATTGGTTAAATTGATCTGCTGCTGGCTTTTCAGATTGAACAAGTCCTGAAAAATATACATCATCTAAAATTTCAGATAAGAATGAAAGCTAGGCCCTTCCTGGAAATGGCCAGGAGTGAAACTAAGAAGCCCTGTATTTGGAGAAAACTTGATTAATTATTAAGGACAAAGGACTGGTATAAGGAAGTTATACCTTTAACAGAAGCAGCCTTCTTAAATAAGTGTATATGTATTTCTTCTGCTTTGACATTGCAAAGAAAACTAATTAGCCACTTTGTTTTAATTAGCATGTAATTGGCAAGACCTGGGAGTATGTAGTTTATGGACAGATACTCAATTATGTAGGTGGGCATTCCTTTGGTGACTGAGAGCTAGCATGATTTTGTTTTTCATTTGTGTAACAGATGCTTAGTGAGCCCCTACACTGTACCAGGTACTGATATTTGATGCAGCTGTTAAAGTATGAAATGATGTAAAGGTTAAAGGAAAAACAAGCATTCAGAGTTAAATCTATGTTTTGTGTAATGGCCTCGGTCAACTCTATATTTCTACATTGTTTTTACAATTAACTACTTTTCTCTACTCTTCACTTTAAATGTGACGTTATTGCCAACATTATCTGTAGGGTTTTTGGTTTTTGTTTTTTCACTTATTGAAAGAGATTTTCATTGCTATGTGTGAAAAAATACTGGGAAAAAAACCTCACTGCATTGGTCTATGATTGTCCTAACAATGAGTTAATTATCAACTTAGGGGGAAGAACTTAGTGAATAAATAACAAATTAGATCTGAGGGAGGAGGGAGAATTAAACTTGGATTAGATCTGTTAATTCCTTAATTTAAAGAAAAAAAGATTAGAAAGTTTCCTGGTTCACTTTTCACGACCTAAAAACTTTAAACTGAAGTTAGTTTTGTAAAGGCTATGATTAGAGGTTACTCTTTTATCTGTCTAAATAAGCTTTG
This sequence comes from Cervus canadensis, assembly GCF_019320065.1. NCBI lineage: Eukaryota > Metazoa > Chordata > Mammalia > Artiodactyla > Cervidae > Cervus > Cervus canadensis. Next base: position 26,277,288 of record NC_057410.1, on the reverse strand, counting down.
TGAGATTACCACAATTATGTAAAAAGCAAATGTAGGTTTCAAAAGTACAAGAAAATATTTAAATGGATGAACAAAGTAATAGAAGCATGTAGGAAAATGATAATTATATTATCTTCAACTTAGAGTTTTTACGGAGGTGTTGAGAACACCTAAAACTTGGCCCTTGCAAGGTGTAATTTGACAGAGATTTCGAGTTTCTGGTGCAGACAAATGGTGTCAGTGTTCTGAGCAGCCGTAGTTTTTCTGGAAGCCCCCTGGTGGCTCACTGGTTGAGAATCTGCCTGCCAATGCAGGAGAAACGGGTTCGATCCCTTGGTCAGGAAGATCCCCTGGAGAAGGAAACGGCAACTCAGGCAATTCTTGACTGGAGAATCCCATGGACAGAGAGGCCTGACAGGCTATAGTTCATGGGGTTGCAAGAGAGTCGGACATGACTTACCAACTAAACAGCAAGTTTTCCTGGTCATCACTATTAGTTTCAAAGAGACAACATCAAAGATGCTCTTTTTTAAAAATGGCTGATTTGGCAAAAATAAGTTACTGTGAAGAACAGTGTGGGTTGGAACTGCAATTCTGATTTATCTTTTGTGCTTGAGATTATTATTTTGTTTCCATCCCAGCCTCCTAAAAAAATATGAGCTAAGGCTTATTTAACCCCTCTGGGCCTCAATTTCTTCATCTGTTAAGTGGGACAATACTATTCTGAGTATGTTATTATGAGGATAAATAGATATTTATTTTTAATATAATATATATTTAATTTAATTTAATTTAATTTATTTAATTTAATATATATATTTAATTTAATATAATATATAATTTATTTATATATAAATATATATTATATATATTTAATTTAATATAATAATATATATTATATATATAAATAAATTTATATTTGCAAAACAATTAAAACAGCACTTAGCACATGATAAATGTTTGATGAATTTTAGCTATTTTGTTTTTGTTTTTTTTTGATTAAGCAGTTTTCTACATTTATTTATTTCATTCATTAATCTTTCCAAAGAAAAAAAATATGGGACGCTTCACGAATTTGCGTGTCATCCTTGCGCAGGGGCCATGCTAATCTTCTCTGTATCATTCCAATTTTAGTATATGTGCTGCCGAAGTGAGCACGAATTTTAGCTATTTTTATTACCACCACCACTGTCCTTATTTATTAAGCACTTATTTTAGCACTAGGCTAAAAGAACATCTTTGAGATGATAAGACTAAGGCTTAGAGTGATTTTCCTAATGTTACTTAATAGATAAATCGTTGAGAATTCCCTGGTGGTCCAGTGGTTAGGACTCGGTACTTTCATTGCCAGTGGACCCAGGTTCAGCCCCTGGGTTGGGAAACTATTGCGTGTGTGCTCAGTCACTTCAGTCTGGCTGACTGTTTACAACCGTGTGAACATTTAATTATAAAAACTCTATATGCACGTAGCTAGAAATATCTATATACATGTCGTGCTGTGCTTAGTCACTCAGTCGTGTCCGACTCTTTGTGACGCTATGTACTGTAGCCCACCAGGCTACTTACTCTGTCTTTGAGGATTCTCCAGGCAAGAATACTGGAATGGGTTGCCATGCCTTCCTCCACCTGTACAAAGGTAATTGTGGTTTCAGACTGTTAATTTTAAATCATTATAACTAGGCTCAAACACATCTTCACTCATCAAACTAGGAACCATTACAATCTACATATTTTTACCAACGAAAAATAAATTTATTCCTGTGGCGTAAAAACCCATGCTTCACGATTTGACCAACTCTCGGAAAGCATTTTCTGCTTCCTTCTGGTTGTGGAAGTATTTTCCATGCAAAAAGTTGTTGAGATGCTTGAAGAAGTGGTAGTTGGTTTGGTGAGAGGTCGGGTGAATATGGCCGATGAGGCAAAACTTTGTAGCACGATTTGTTCAACTTTTGAAGGGTTGGTTGTGTGATGTGTGGTTGGGCGTTGTCATGGAGAATTGGGCCCTTTCTGTTGACTGGTGCTGGCTGCAGGCATTGCAGTTTTCAGTGCATCTCATCAATTTGCTGAGCATACTCTCAGATGTAATGGTTTCTCTGGAATTCAGGAAGCTGTCAAGAATCAGACAGACAGCAGATCACCAAACAGTGACCATGAGCTTTTCTGATGCAAGTATGGCTTTGGGAATGGCTTTGGAGCTTTTTATTGGCCCAGTCACTGAGCTGGTTGTCACCAGTTGTCATATAAAAGCCACTTTTTGCCATACATCACAATCTTGATCGAGAAACGGCTCATTGTTGCATACAGTAAGAAGATGACACCTCAGAACAATGATTATTTTGATTTTTGGTCAGTTCTTGAGGCACTCACTTATCAAGCTTTTTCAGCTTTCTAATTTACTTGAAATGCTGAATGACCATAGAATGGTTGATGTTGAGTTCTTCAGCAACTTCTCACATAGTTGTAAGAGGATCAACTTTGATGATTGCTCTTAATTGGTCATTGTCAACTTCCAATGGCTAGCCACTCTGCTCCTCTTCAAGGCTCTTGTCTCCTTTGCAAAACTTCTTAAACCATCACTGTACTGTATGTTTGTTAGCAGTTCCTGAGCCAATGTGTTGATGATGTTGTGAGTTGTCTCTGTTGCTTTACAACACATTTTGAACTTGGAAAAAAATAATTGCTCGAATCTGCTTTTTATCTAATATGATTTCTATAGTCTAAAATAAATATAAAATAAACAGCAAGTAATGTTATCAACAAAAAAACACAAAGCAAGAAATGTACATTAAAGTGATGTGTAGCATAACCACATTTATTTAAGAATGTATTCCAGTATCAAATGGCAAAGTTCAATGATACAAAACCGTGGTTACTTTTGCACCAACCTAATAAGACCCCACAAGCTGCATGGCATGCCCCTCCACCCAAATAAAGAAATAGATAAGTGGTAGAATCAAGATGTGGACCTGAGCTGAAAGGAACTGGGGCAGAGTGGACTTAGAGATGGAACAGGCTGGGTATGTGGCCCAGCCCGTTCCATTTCTAATTTTGAGACACTTTGAGACTGGCTCAGAGCACCCCCAGATACAGGAAGGATGTGGTGTGCAGTAAAACATTAGAGTGTGGACACTATGGTCTTTCAGACTACTTCCAATTCTGGGTATGCCACTCACTAGGTGTATTATCTTGAGCAAGTTATTTAGCCTTTCTGAGCATAAGGATTAATGGAATAAAATCAAATGAGTGAATCACTTTGCACATAACTGATCCCTAGGCTTATGCTACGATGGCTCAGTCTTTTACCTGATTCTGACACAGTCTATCTAGATGGTGGGTGATTAGAGTCTATGTCTGCTTTCCTGCTCTGGCCTAATGACCCTGGGATCAAGCCAAAACTATACTTCCAAAGCTGTTTTTACATTGGGTATATAGAGGACTTTTTCAGAAAAATTAGATGTGTTTGGACTCCATGTGAGAGATTCAGATTCCAAAGATGGATGATCCAGAGCACCCCTCTTCGCCATATAACTAAGAAACCTTAGACGGGCTGGTTGGGGGTCACAGCTGAAGCCCAACCATAGAGAATGATCTTAATGCCTAGATTGTCATATAGTGTTAGTCAGGCTTCTCGCAGGGTTGTGCTCTGGTGGGAATATTGATGAGCAGTCAAGGGGTGGGTGCCCTACAGAAGAGAACTCTACAGAAACTCTTCATCTGTACAGTGAAGCAACATTTCTGTTTGCAAAGAGTATTAATGAGAATCTGAATAGGAATCAGACACCAGGAAAGAGCTGCTCTGAGAGGCAATTTGAATTGTACAAGGAGTTACACACAATATTCAGAAGGTCCTTGTGCAAATTTAGAAGTAATTAAGTTGTGGAGATAATTTATAAATGACCTTTGAAAAATAACTGTAGTTTCAAAAAGTAAGTGTATTAAGTGGCCAATAAACATTTAATAACATACTCAACTTTCCAGTGATTAAAAGAATAAAAACTAAAGCAATAATATACCCTTTTCCACATATCTAGCAGGTTAGAAAAGTTAAAAGTGATTAATAATCGTCAACATTGATAAGAATGTAGAGAAGAGGCTTATTCTCACATAGCTAATGGCTCAAATATAAATTGCTACAAATATATATATATAAATTGATGAAAAATTTTTGAGGAACATTTAGAAATATGTATGAAAATTTAATACATAGTTTTTTTGGACTAGAAATGCTGCCTTTAGGAATATACACCATAGGTGCACACTGCCAAGTAGGCAATAGTAGAAGCATGTTCATTGCAGTCCCGTTCTTAATGAGAATGGTGTAAATGTTCATTGACAGAGGCCTCTTTAAACAAGTCATAAACTAAACTGCAGAGTGAAATAGTATGTGGTACTCAAAGGTTGAGGTAGATCTGTATGTCCTAATGTGGCAAGACGTCCAAGAGGAAATAATTACTGAGAAGCATATTAACATAAGACCAGTTTAATTTTTTAAAATGTGCATTCACATGTGATACATGTTAACTTTGTGCCTCGGTTTTCTCATTTGTCAAGCAGGCATCATGATAATAGCTTCCTCATGAGCTGTTGTGAATATAAAATGAGATAATATGTAGTGAATGCTTAGAACAATGACTAACGCATAGTATTTATGTGCTTGCTGTTAGTCTTCTGTATAGGCAATATCAGAAAGTCTTTACTCCAAACTATGACAGAGGTGGCCTTTGGGAATTTGAATTGGCTTGGAAGAAGGGGTGGACAAGAGCAGGTAGAGACATCTGTTTTGTATATTGTGTGCATGCAAGCTCAGTCACTCAGTGCTGTCTGACTCATTGCAGCCCCGTGGACTGTAGCCTGCCAGGCTCCTCTGTCCATGGAATTTTCCAGTCAAGTATACTGGAGCGAGTTGCCATTTCCTACCCGAGGGGATCTTCCTGACTCAGGGCTCAAACCCACGTCTCTTGTGTCTCCTGCATTGGCAGTCGGGTTCTTTACCGCTAGTGCCACATGGGAAGCCCCTGTATGTTGTATTTTTGTTGTTCAGTCGCTCAATCGTGTCTGACTCTTTGTGACCCTATGGACTGCAGCATGCCAGGCTTCCCTGTCCTTCACCTTGGAGCTTGCTCAAACTCATGTCCATCAAGTTGGTGATGCCATCCAACCATCTCATCCTCTGTCGTCCCCTTCTCCTGCCTTCAATCTTTCCCAGCATCAGGGTCTTTTCCAGTGAGCTGGCTCTTCACATCTGCCTAATTGTCTATGGACATGAGTTTGAGTAAACTCGGGGAGTTGGCAATGGACAGGGATGCCTGGCATGCTGCAGTCCATGGGGTCGCAAAGAGTCAGACCCGACTGAGCAACTGAACTGAACTGAATTGTTTCTGATGCACAGGCTCATCCCTTGACCAGTCACTCTAACCAAGGAAGCTAGACAAGGAAGAAAATAGCAGCTTGAGTGTTTGTTGAGGCCAGTAGAGGAGAGGTTCCCCAGATGGAAGGAGGGTGAAAGAGGGTGGCAGAGCGGGAAACTGGGAAGGATGCTGGTTGATCACACCTTGGCTGCTGGAGCTATTTTTGAAAACTGCTGACCTAATTAAAGGAAAAAATTTCGATTGCACATTCCAGCATTTATATATGGACTTACCCTTTTCGGACTTTAGTTACATTTATATTCAAAAGTGAATAATGTTTAATTTGGCTTTTTAAAAACTTTTTATTTTATATTGGAGTATAGTTTATTAACCATATTGTGTTTCACTGTATAGCAATCTGAGTCAGTTATACATGTACCTGTGTCCTTTTTCAAATCCTTTTCCTGTTTAGCTTGTTAAATAAAGTTGGATGTGTATTTTACACTTATGGAACATTTCTATACAAACTAGTCACATTTCAAGTACTCAGTAGACTTTCTTTTTGGCCACCCTGCAGCTTGTAGGAACTCAATCCCCTCACCAGATATCAGACTTAGAACCCCTGCAGTGGAAGTGTGAAATCCTAAGTACTGCACCACCAGAGAATTTCCCTAGTTTGACTTCTGAATAGACACGACAAAATGTAATTGCTCAAGGTATCCAAAACAGACATTTAAGAAGAGATGGATAGTTTTTCTAATACTTTGAAATTAAAATTTCAATATTTTAAAGAGACCACTAATTTCTTTTCAACTAGTGTTCCTACCTCCATTATACAGTATTATAAAGTATTATAAAAATTATATAAATTTTTGCACTAAAGGAAGTCAAAGGGCTGAAGGAAAAATTACATTTGTGAATTTTTTTATAAGTCTACTGACATAGGCCTTGTTAAGACAATATGACATGTAAACTAAGCTAAACCCAAGTATGTATCCCGTTAACAAAGTCTTTGGAATAATGTTTATTGAATATGTCTTAAATACAGAGGCTTACAAAGACTGACAAGATCTGGTTGTGACCCCAAGCAATGTGCCAGACATAGTATGCATTTATTATCTCCTTTTATGCATAGAACAACCCTGGAGGGCAAGTTGTCATCCTCATCTTACATAGAAGGAAAGGGTAGTACAGAGGGGTCACCATGCATCTGGTTAGCACTAGAATCAGAATTGGAGTCAGCGGGTGTTTCATGATACTTACTGCCCTGCCTCCAAATAACCATTGTGTCGCATATGGGTAAAGTGAACCCTATATGAGGGGTACACTGAGAATTCTTAGGGACCCAGTGATCATCTGTCATCTAGCCTAGTGACTTTCAAACTGTGTTTTTTAAAAATAGCAGTTTTATTGAAACATAATTCTTATACCCTACAACTTACCTGTTTTTAAAGTGGGCAATTCAGTGGTTTGTGGTATATTAACAGATTTGTGCAGCCATCACCACAATCATTTTACAACATTTTTACCACTTCCTGGAAAAAAACCTATGCCTATTAGCAATCAGTCCCTTATCCCTTACCCCCAAGTGCTAGGTGACCACTAATTTACTTTCTGTTTCTATAGATTTGCCTCTTCTAGACATTTCATATAAATGGAATCATACAACATGTAATCTATTGTGACTGGTTCCTTGCACTTGATATAATTTTTTCAAGGTTTCTCTATGTTGTAGCATGTAACAGTACTTCCTTTTCATAGGTGAATAAAACACCTCTTTGTGGATAAACCACATTTTGTTTATCTGTTCATCAGTTGATGAACATTTGGAATGTTCCCATGTTGGGGCTGTTGTGAATAATGCTATTGTGAACATTTGTGTACAAATTTATGTGTGGACATGTGTTTTCATTTCTCTTGGAGACACACACACAAACACACCTACATACCTAGGAGTGGAACTGTGGAATTGCTAAGTCATATGATGATAATTATGTATTTAACCTTTTGAGAAACTGCCAACTCTTCAAAGCAGCTGCACCATTTTACATTCCCATCAGCAATGTATGAGAGTTTCAGTTTCTCTACATCCTCGCCAACACTTGTCAAACTATTATTTTTTTAACCACATGCCTCAGAACTATTTTACATTCTTACCCAGTTTATACACACACAAACTGAAACAAAAGCAAGCTTTATAAAAGAATATTTACCTCTAATGTGTGTGATGCACTCTATTTTCTGTTTCATTCCATTTTTAATTAACATAAACATGGGCTGACCCACTAAACCTGATTTCACAACTTATTAATTGTGACCTACAGTTAGAAAAACACTAGGCTATTTTAACCCTTCATTTTACACAAGAGGAAGTTGAGGCCCTGAGGAGATGACTTGTTAAGCAGATGATGGTGCTAATTAGTGGCAAATTAAATAAAGATTAGAGCCCAAGCCTGTTGGCTTCCTGCTCTAACATCGTAATAAGTTTTAGTTACCAGAATATAAAAATAAATTGGAATTTCTATTCAGATACCATTTTTTTAACCATGTATGTTTTTCTCAAGTAACATTTTAAATTCAGCAGCAAACCAATCTAAAGAAAAAAAAGAGTTATGAAGAACTCAGTTTTATTATCGTGAGTCATTGGTCTGCTCAATAATTTTGTGCCATCTGGGCAGGGAAGTTCTACATGAACCTACATAATGGCCAAAAAATTGATCATTTCAGTGACCCAGGTTCATTTTTGTTCAAACCTGAGTCTACCTCTGAAGGGCAGCCATTTTTCTTATGCTGCCAAATTTGAATGACCATGTAAAATTTGAAATGAACAATATAAAAACATTTGTGCTGCTGTTTTTCCATTTTTCTTGGAATGCCTACAGATCTTAGACTGTTTTATTTCAGTGTTTTCCAACATATGATGGGGGGAGACGTCCAACACTAGAATCACTTCAAAGTTCCTGTTAAAATGGGGTCATCTTCCTGGCCCCTGCTCCAAACCTAATGAATCAGAATTGTGGCATGGGACCTGAAAATCTGTATTTTAAACATGCTTCCTGGGTGCTTCTTAAGAAAACACAAGTGTGTGACCTACTGAATTGAATCTTCCCCTCCTTTTTATTTCTCATCTTAGCTCTCTTTTGGTTTCTAAAATCTGGTGTGTATTTTACACTTAGGGAACATCAAAGTACCCAAAACAAACATTTAAGAAGAAATTTGAGCACTTCAGTATCATGTATAGGCAATATCAGAAAGCCTATTACTCCAAACTGTGAAAAAGATTGCCTTTGGGAATTAGAATTGGCTTGGGATAGGGGTAGATAAGAGCAGGTAGAGACTTTTTTACCTAAAGAGCCAAATAGTTATTTGTGAGAAAATACCTAACTTATGCCAGGAGAGCAAGTTAACTAAGACAATCCATATTGATAAGGTTCAGTTTTATTCTACCTGAGTTTAGGGCTAGAGACCTTTTCTTTTTTTGGTGGCTATGTCCACTGGTTTCCCATAATTTGGGGTGACTTATCTCAGAATAAACATAACCCACTGTTTTGTTTCATTTTCTTTTCCCCTAAAGTACTAGTTTATAAAAATAGGTGAATCCAGCAAATGATTTTGGATACCTGGTAAACCTCCCTTCATTTAACAAATACTTGCGTACCTCCCATGTGCCAGGCACGGTCCTGAGAGTTAAAAAACAATATAATGATAATAAGAAAAAAAGCAACGTGATTAGTGTTGGGGTATGTCTAGTCATTTGGAAGTTTAAGAGCAGCCTCTTAGTGCAGGCTTGGGGGTTAGGGAAGGCGTTTGGAGGAAAGGGTCATCTAAGCTGAGACCTATAGCATGAGGCCAAGGAGGGTCCAAAGTGTTTTTTAGACAGAGGGAGCAGCATGTACAGAGAAAGGCCCAGAATCAAGAGAGAGAAGCTGGGCCAGCCTAAATGTGGTGAGAAAAATTTTGTACAAAGTCCATATGTAAAAGAAGATAAAGGGAGTGTGTGAAATAATACTTAATAATAATAAACATTTATTGAGCATTTAGGAGATGTTAGGTAGTTTGTACATACTTAATGTTTAGGAATTTGTTTCCACTCTCAAAACAATGCTATGAGGTAGGTTCTTTCTGCTCAATTTACATATGTGAAAACTGAGATAGAGTAAAATAACTTGCCTGAGATCACACAACTCATGAACATTGTGAGAATTGAACAGCTATATTCAAACTCTGTGCTCTTAGCCTCTATACCATTCTCTCTTCATATGTGTCACATTTACATAGAATTTTTGATGAGCTAAGGTAAGTGATGTAGAATTGATGGCCTGCAGTCAACATAATTTTTAGAAAAAGGCAGAGTGAGTTCTTGAAAGTCCTCTTTTTGACTTCAAACCTTATACATGTTTTGTTACCATCGTGCCATCTTTCATGCTACATTATTTTATTTTATAGAAGCAAAATTTCATATGCCAGCTCATCTTTGGAGAAAATTGTCTGTGGTTGAGCAAACTTAATTTGAAGGATAAAAGTAAAAGATGATACATATGATTTGGGCTGAATTGTGTTGTGTACTTATCTGATACATGAAGCTATCCATCATGCAATGGAAATTCTAGGACCATAAGTCAGGAAGGTTAGGGCTTATGGTACAGCTTTGGGAATCATTTGGTGTAAGTGACCTTTGATGACTTGAGCATAGGTGAGCTTACTCAGAGGGAAGAGAGATACTGACCGTCAAGTAATGCCTAGGAGCAAGGATAAGTGGAGAGAGAGAGATGATTCTATGAGAAAATTGTGATAGTTAAAAAGATAGGAAAGGAAGCAGAAGAGTTCCATTTAAGAGAAAACAGGGGAAATACAATTTCAAAAATGAGGGACTAATCAGCAACTCAAATGACAATGATGAATGAGAATGATGAAAACTGAGACATGGTCCTTGGATCTGATAGTAAAAGATCTTCAGGAGAATAATTTCAGCAGGATGTTGGGAGTGGAAGCCGCAGCCAAGCAGTTGGAGGGATAAATGGACTATGAAGAAGTGGAGACTAAGATTTGGCTTTTAAGGTGGGAGCAAGGTGAGGTGGTTGTTTGAGGGGGAAAAGGACTTAAGAGAAAAAAGGATTATTTCTTTAATCCATATGTGTGTGTGTGTACGTGCTCTGTCATGTCTGACTTTTTGTGACCCCATGGACTGTAGCCCACCAGGTTCTTCTGTCCATGGAATTTTCCAGGCAAGAATACTGGAATGGGCTGCCATTTCCTTCTCCAGGGGATCTTCCCGACCCAGGGATCGAACCCACATCTCCTGCACTGGCAGGCAAATTCTTTACCACTAGCCCCACCTGGGAAGCCCTATCCATATATGCAGATTTCAGACATATACACATAAGCATGCAGGCACACAGGTGAGTGCACAAACGCACACACACCCCAGAAATAGGAGCATGTTTTTAGGGCAGTCAGAGGTGGAGGTAAAGTTAGACTCTGGGGAAGATAGAAGAGTCACTGTTGTGACACTTGTTTTTCCCCTGAGGAAGCCCAGGTTGGGAAAGAGGTTATATCTGAGGTTGCTTTCTTCTTCTTTTATCTCTGGAATGGTAACATGTGAACTGCTTAGGGTGAATATTTGTAAGTGCCTAGTGAAGGTTGCTCTGATTCTTTGGTGAGCAGTTTCTAGCAGTAAAGTTGCTTCTCAGTTATCTTTTTTCATTACCCTTGCCCTGGATCTTAGTGTTTTTAAGAACAAAATATTCTTATAAAGGATATAAAAGAATCAAATGTTACTGAAGTGACTCTGTCCTGTTGCAAATATCTACATTCTTGCTGATCTCTGGGAATTTGGTCATTCTTAATTTCCCTATTGTCTGGGATACATGTTTCTACAGAGACCTGGCTGAAGCTTTTCCAAGAACAGTAACAATGTTTATTCTAATGTGCTACAGACTTGTCAGTCACCATGTTGCTGAACAATAGAGTAGTGAACCTTTTAGGTGTAGTATTTGAAGTTATTTAGTAGTTCTATTTTTTCCTATCATTTGAGTTTTTATCAGAGCTTGAATAAGCTAAAATTACTGAAAAATACTATTTACCTTCTCAACAACTAGCCTTACGGCTCTATAATGTTGTTTAGTCACTAAGTCGTGCCCGACTTTGTGACCCTATGGACTATAGCCCACCAGGCTCCTCTGTTCATGGGATTTTCCAGGCAAGAATACTGGAGTGGGTTGCCATTTCCTCCTCCAGGGGATCTTCCCAACCCAGGGATCAAACCCTCATCTCCTGCTTGGCGGGCAGATTCTTTAACAGTGAGCCATCTGGGAAGCCTGGGGTATATAATAGACTATTTTTTTTTTTATACAGATAGTGTTTGGGATAATATTTAAGCCTTCATGCAATTCAACATATATTTATAGAGTTCCTCTATTTAAAAAGCAATATACTAGATACTAGGAGGGCAAGAGGCAAAGTAAAATCTGTCCTTTTACCTCAACAATCAATCTTTCTACCAAGTATGATTTATAAAATTATTAAAAGGCAGAGGAAGTGTCCTATACTGAGTAGGAATAAGGCTAGGGCAGTTCAGGAAAGGCCTCTCTGAGGAGGCAGACTATTCACTTGAGTCTTGAAAGATGAATAGATTGAGGGAGGAAGGAAGGGATAACATGCCAAGTGAAAAAGTATGGCTTATCAGGGAGTAAAAACTGGGAATGGCATAATTTTGAAGATTCTATATCTTTTCCCAAATTCTGTGAAATTAGGCTTCTCACCATCAGAGAAAGAAGGTACAAGTAAATAAAAGGGAATACTAGAATAAATTTTGTGATGCTAGATTGGATTCAGAAGTACCACTATGAATTTGTAGTTTTAATATATGTGTATATATGTTTATAAATATATATAAGTATATATGCTAAGGAATGTTTGGACTACCACACAATTGCACTCATCTCACATACTACCAAAGTGATGCTCAAAATTCTCCAAGCTAGGCTTCAACAGTATGTGAACCGAGAACTTCCAGATGTTCAAGGTGGATTTAGAAAAGGCAGAAGAACCAGAGATCAAATTGCCAACATCTGTTGGATCATAGGAAAAGCAAGAGAATTCCAGAAAAACATCTACTTCTGCTTTATTGACTATGCCAAAGCTTTTGACTATGTGGATCACACTAAACTGGAAAATTCTTAAAGAGATGGGAATACCAGACCACCTTACCTGCCTCCTGAGAAATCAAGGTCAAGAAGCAGGTCAAGGTATGCAGGTATGCAGGTCAAGAAGCAACAGTTAGGACCGAACATGGAACAACAGACTGGTTCCAAATTGGGAAAGGAATATGTCAAGGCCGTATATTGTCACCCTGCTTATTTAACTTCTATGTAGAGTACATCATTCTAAAAGCAAGGCTGGATGAAGCACAAGCTGGAATCAAGACTGCCGGGAGAAATATCAATAATCTCAGATATGCAGATGACACCACCCTTATGGCAGAAAACGAAGAGGAACTAAAGAACCTCTTGATGAAAGTGAAAGAGGAGAGTGAATAAGCTGCTTTAAAACTCAGCATTCAGAAAACTAAGATCATGGCATCTGATCCCATCACTTCATGGCAAATAGATGGAAAAACAATGGAAATAGTGAGAGACTTTATTCTTTTGGGCTCCAGAATCATTCCAGATGGTGACTGCTGCCATGAAATTAAAAGACGCTTGTTCCTTGGAAGGAAAGCTATGACAAACCTAGGCAGTGTATTAAAAAATAGAGACATTACTCTGCCAACAAAGATCTGTCTAGTCAAAGCTGTGGTTTTTCTAGTAGTCATGTGTGGATGTGGGAGTTGGACCATAAAGAAAGATGAGTGCCAAAGAAATGATGGTTTTGAACTGTGGTGTTGGAGAAGACTCTTGAGAGTCCCTTGGACTTCAAGGAGATCAAACCAGTCTATCCTAAAGGAAATCAATCCTGAATATTCATTGGAAGGACTGATGCTGAAATTCTAATACTTTAGCTACCTGATGCAAAGAACTAACTGACTCATTTGAAAAGACCCTGATGCTGGGAAAGATGGAAGGCAGGAGGAGAAGGGGACAACAGAGGATGAGATGGTTGGATGGCATCACCAACTTAAAGGACCTGAGTTTGAGCAAGCTCCGGGAGTTGGTGATGGACAGGGAAGCCTGGTGTGCTACAGTCCATAGGGTCACAAAGAGTCGGACACGACTGTGCGACTTAACTGACTAATACATATATACACACATATACATAGCTATATAGAGAAATAAATATAGAAATATAGATGTGTGTGTATATACATGAGTTAATATTCACACGTAGAATCCTGGTTCTGTCCCCTTTGATCCCAGAAGCAGTGACGTCTGAGTAGCACTGAGTACACCTAGTGCCCAGATCTTGGTTTCTCCAATAAAAGGAACCAGGGCTCCTTGGAGAAGTGGTTGATTCCAGAGCTGGGGCAGGGCAAACACTTGATGAACCTGCAACATCTTATAGAGCTTTAAAGTGCTTTAAAAAAATTGGTGACACCTTGAAAGGACACCAGAGCCAAGCTGCTGCTGCTGCTTCAGTCGTGTCCGACTCTGTGCGACCCCGTAGACGGCAGCCCACCAGGCTCCACCGTCTTTGGGATTCTCCAGGCAAGAACACTGGAGTAGGTTGCCATTGCCTTCTCCGAGCCAAGCTGAAAGAGCTCCAAATGGCTAAAGTAGAACAATCTATGCAACAAAATAAAATAATCCAGGAATATCATAACTCAGAGAATAAAATAAATATCCATGAGTCTAATACTAGTGTAAATAAATGATTGACTAAATAAATGAGGGAGAAAGGACAGTTCTTCCTTATAGAAGAATTCCTCCAGTAAATAAATATAGAAGGAATGAGGGCAAGAAAAAATCACCATTAGAACACCACAATAATGATCGCTGGAGCCAAGATCCCCCTGTAAATGCTAAAATTAGTAAAAGTTTAAGGGAAAATAGGATTAAAGTATCTCTCCCCAAATATTTATGAATTATAAACAGAAGAAAAGAGCCACTTTACAGTGGAGAAACCTAGCAGATACCACACTAACCAAGTGATCAAGGTAAACATCATCAGTAATAAGACAGACATCAACATAGTGTACCCTCTGATACCATGCACTGAGGAGGCTTATCAGCTTTGTAGTATTCTTCCCCAGATTCTATAACCTCAGTCTAATCTGAGAAAACATTTCTTTTTTAAGCAAACTTTTTTTTTTTTTAACATTGAGAGATGTTCCAGGCTTATCTTGTTTTGTTTTCTCTCTCTCTCTCTCTCTTTAAATAGATGTATAGTTGCTTTACAATGTTATGTTTCAGGTGTACTGCAAAGTGATTCATTTAGATATACATATTCTTTTTCAGATTCTTTTCCCTTAGAGATTATTATTAGATATTGAGTATAGTTCCCTGTCTAGGTTTATCTTGGATTTGTCCTGCTGCAGCTCTGGAATCAACCACTTCTCCAGAGAACCCTGGTTCTTTTTATTGGAGAAACCAGGAAATTCAAATTAGGGACAGTCTACATAATATCTGCCAGTATTCTTCAAAGTGTTAAGGCCATGAAAGGCAAGGAAAAACAGAGGAACTATCAGAGATTTAAGGCAACTTAAAGAGGCATGGCAACTAAGTGCAGTGTAGGGTCCTAGAATAGAAAAAAGACATTAATGAAAAACTGGTAAAATTTGAATAAAGTTTATAGTTAATTTGGTGGTATTCTACCAATGTTAATTTCTTAATTTGTTTTTAAATTTCTTAATTTTGATAATTATACTGTTGTTTAGTCAAGGCTATGGTTTTCCAGTGGTCATGTATGGATGTGAGAGTTGGACTATAAACAAAGCTGAGCGCCAAAGAATTGATGCTTTTGAACTGTGGTGTTGGAGAAGACTCTTGAGAGTCCCTTGGACTGCAAGGAGATCCAACCAGTCCATCCTAAAGGGGATCAGTCCTGGGTGTTCATTGGAAGGACTGATGTTGAAGCTGAAACTCCAATACTTTGGGCACCTGATGCAGAGAGCTGACTCATTGGAAAAGACCCTGATGCTGGGAAAGATTGAGGGCAGGAGGAGAGGATGAGATGGTTGGATGGCATCACCGACTCGATGGACATGGGTTTGGGTGGACTCTGGGAGTTGGTGATGGACAGGGAGGCCTGGTGTGCTGCGGTTCATGGGGTCGCAAAGAGTCGGACACTGAACAACTGAACTGAACTGAATGTAAGATGAAGCTAGGTGAAAAGTGTATGGAAACTTTTGTTCTATCTTTGCAAGTCTGTAAATCTAAAATTATTTCAAAATAAAAGGTTAAAATAGCTATTAACTTCCAATTTTTTTTTCAGGGGTGTGAATTTAGTCATTATTTTTTGTATAAAAATACACCCTTAGAAACAAATGCAGTTTACATTCTAAAGAAATGGGGTGTGGAAACACATTTCATGTTGCTTTTGTTTACAACTTCCCTTTGCACCTTGAAGCTTTTTATTTTTTTAAATTTTTCACTTTTTTAAAATTGGAGTATAATTGCTTTCCAAAGTTGTATTCATTTCTGCTATACATCAAAGTAAATCAGCTATACGTGCACATTGAAGTTTTTTAGATTTTTTTTCCTAAGTCTACAATCTATTTCTTTTTTTTTCTTTTTTTTATTATTATTTTTTTTTATTACAATCTATTTCTAAAAGAATATTTTTTTCTTAAAACAATTGAGTTTGTACTTTGTTCTCTATTTTTTATTCAACCAACTATGCCTCTTGCACAAGGAGCCATCTCAGGAGCAAGAAAAAATATCAAGAAATGGATTTTTTTTTTTTTTGACCTGTCCTGTTTTTTGTTGTTGTCGTTGTTTTATGAAGTGATTTTATTTATTTACTTTTTTTGGGCTGTGCTGTATAGCATGCGGGATCTTAGTTTCCCAACCTGGATGGAACCCGCACCCTCTTTAGTGGAAGGTGGAGTCTTAACCACTGGGCTACCAGGGAAGTCCCAAGATTGGATTTTTAAGAACAGGATTTTGTTAGGGGCAACTCTTTTGCTTTTGTCAGTTTTGTTTCTGGGAGACAATTCACTTGGTTAGGGAGAGTGAATTTGTTAGAGTTGGTTTCCCAAGCGGCTATAGACCTCACCCTAAGCAATCTCTTGAGGAAGCAGATACCTGGGGCCAAATTTCCCTGTGAGTCATTACCCAACCCTTGATTTTCAAGGACCTTTGTTCAGAGATCTTTATATCCAGGCTACAGCTCACCCATAGGTGTTTAGCTGTTCCACCTCAAGCTACCAGGTGTGATAAAAGAACTTTGAACTGAGAATAGCTCTGGCTCTCATACTGACTAGATGGTGAGTTCAGGAAAGCTATTGGGTGTTTATTTGGCTTAATTCCCTTACTGTAAAAAGGGAGATTTGATTACTTGATTTCTGAGCTTCCCTCTTGATATAAAAATCTGCCATATGTATCTAAAACTGTACACATCTTCCTCTTAGCAAATAGTTCCCCTTTCTATGTATCCCATTATTTTTCGCTGTGCCCCTGCCCCAGTTCTCAGGCTAGAAATCTTAAGAGTTATTTTTGTTATACCTGTTTCCTTTCATTCCTGCCCAAATTTCCACCAGTCCAGCAGTTTTTCCTTCACGGGTGAAACCTGGGTTTTGGAGTCTGAATGCTGAATTTTGCCTGGGCCCTTTGTTAGGTGTCTGACCTTTGGCAATTTCACCAACCTTAATAAACCACAGTTGGGTCTTGTTTTGTTTTGTTTGTTTGTTTAATGGAAATAGTCTGCCTCCAGAGTTGTAAGAATTATAATTAGTAAGTGCTGGATAAGTATAGCTCCTGTTATTATTTGTATATGACAATGCAATGGATTGGATTTTAAAGTCCACTGGGCCACTGGAAAAAATATTCAACAATATTATAGCCCCAAATAAAGCCCTGTCCTTTTGGAAAAGGGTTTTGTTTTGTTTGGGCTTCCCTTGTGGCTCAGCTGGTAAAGAATCCTCCTGCAATGTGGGAGCCCTGGGTTCAATCCCTGGGCTGGGAAGATCCCCTGGAGAAGGGAAAGGCTACCCACTCCAGTATTCTGGCCTAGAGAATTTAGTGGGTCCCTGGGGTTGTTTTGTTTTTGTTTTAGGTGTTGTATGTGCCCTTTTCACTCTTAACAGAATTTCTAGGATTAAGGACATTGTCCTAAAGTTCGAGACTGGCACTCTCATCTGAGACAGAGTGAGTTGGGGGAGGTATCACAGATTTAATGTAAGTCCAGAAAGCCGAGATGTTCACAATGGGAGAGTAATTCAAGCAGGCCCAAGGTAACTTTAAGTTTCTCTGGAAGAGTAATTCTCATGTCTGATGCTGACTGTTTTGGGAAGATACTTGCCACCACACTCTTACTGAAAGATAATTTGTGTGGGTTTTCAGCTAGGTGGGCTCCGAGATTTTGCTGCCCATTTTTGACTTGGGCTAAAAGTGATGGTCTTAATCATTACTAGTACATGTAGTGGAAAGAAAATTAACTTTGGAATCAAATAGAATATGAATTTGAATCCAAGCTCTACTACTTTATAGCTAAGTGATCATTGTAAAGTTATTTAATACCTCTGAACTTCAGTTTCTTCATCATAAATGTAAGATAATAAAACCAATCTTTTAAATTGGTTGTGAGGGTTGAGATGTGTGCTGTGCATTAAGTAGAAGTTTTAAAATGCATATTTTGGGACTTCCTTGGTTGTCCAGTGGTTAAGACTCCCTGCTTCCACTTTAGGAGCCAGGGTTCAGCCCCCAATCAGGCAACTAAGATCCTGCATGCTGCCCGGCATGGCCAAAGAAAAAAGAGAAGGAAAAATTAAAATGTTCATTTCCTTTCTAAGAGACTGATTTTTAACCTTTTAGCTTCCTCTTGTGTATCACTAGGATTTTTCTTGCTGACATGTAGATCTCAACTTGTGTAACTTAAAACTCCTTATTCCCCCTCTTCTTCCTCTATTTGTTAATGGCTTCGGCAACCTTCTAATTGTTCAAGTTTGAGGATGCCACCTTTGATTCCTTCTCACCCTAAGCCCATTTTATTCTAAGAACTCTCAATTCTTTCTTCCCACTTTTCCATTCCCATCTATGCTAATTTAAACCTTGAATACCTTTCACTTCAACAATTTTAGGATCTTCTTGACCAGTAATTAAGATTCTAGTCTTTTCCTCTCTTACCAAGTTACTCACTGCTGCAGAATCAGCTTTTTAAAACATGGCTCTTATTATGTTACTTGCTTTTTCGGAAACTCCTAGTATCCAGCCATTGAGACTGGGTAGTCCACTCATAGAACTCTTTTTTTTAACGTGTGGATATTGAAGCTCAGGGAAATTATTTTTTTCATTTGCCATAAAGGTCACTCATGTGCTAGGGAGTGACGCATTACAACTAGACCTCACCTCTGCTCACTCACAGGCTAGTTCTTTCCACTAGGATTATGACCCAAATTCCTTAGCATGGTTTTCTTTTTTTACCATCTGAGCCACTAGGGAAGCCTCATGGTTTTCTTTTTTGTTGTTCTTGTTGTTGTTTTGACCTCGCCACTTGGCTTGCGGGATCTTAGTTCCTCAACCAGGGATCGAACCCAGGCCCACAGCAGTGAAAGCATCAAGTCCTAACCACTGGATCATCAGGGAATTCTCATTATCATGGTTTTCAAAGTTCTTCCCAGTCCGTCCTCATTCTGTCTTTCCCTACTTTATCTTCAACTTCTTTTGCAACTAGAGTCTAACTCCATTAAAGTATCTTTTGCTGTTTCAGCTCCCTAGTGGTGTAACAGTATCCCTCCCATCTGAAATGCACTGTCCTCCTCCTGCCCTCACTTGATAAAATTCTGCTAGTTCTGTAACTGTCAAGTCTTCCCTTCTCTCCCACCATGCCAGAAAATCAAGTCCTGTACTCCTAGACCATGCATTGCCTCTAACCACGTTCTGTCTTGTGCTACAATTATTTGTGTGCGTTAGCAAGCTTGGTAGATTACATACATTATTTGAGCAGGACCTTGTAGGAAGTAGTTACTCAGCAACCTGTTACCAGAGGGCTTCACCAGGTGGCAGTAGTGGTAAAGAACCTGCCTGCCAATGCAGGAGACATAAGAGACTCAGGTTTGATCCCTGGGTCAGGAAGATCCCCTGGAGAAGGGCATGACAACCCACTCCAGTATCCCTCCCTGGAGAATGCCATGGACAGAAGAGCCCACTGGGCTACAGTCCATGGGATTGCAAAGAATCAAACATGACTGAAGTGACTTAGCATGCACACAACCTGGTACCAGAGTCTATCAAAAATCATGTACTGATTATCACCTTTATATGTTTCACAGGGTGCTAATCACATTGCTAGGAAGTAATAGTGTGCTTCTATGAAGATGTGGTCAGGGTGGAGCCACCTCATTCCTTGAGTGTGAAGTGTGCTTATCCTAGCATTATACCAAGGTAGTTGTTCTGACTTGGCCTTCTGGCTGAGAGCAATCAAAACCACAGAATTAGACTTGGGAATTAAAATCCTTTTACTTTTTCACACTAAGTCCCTCAAGTAATTAATGCTTTTCCTTTTATCATGAACAAATATGAGAACATAATCTTTTGTATTTTTTAATTTAGAATTGATCCCTTTAGAATTGATATCATTTATATGTGTAGTTACACTGGGGAAGCATAATTATACCAAATAATGTCTTAAAGTGTTGGCCAGTGTTTCCTGATGTGTTTTAAAGGGTCATTGTTGTGGTTTTACATAATTATGTTTAGCTGAATACACAGCTGTGTCTTTTTCTTGTTAGAGAAAGGACTGACACTGTCTGGTAGGTCTGTCAGTTACAAACTGAAAAGCAGATAGATGAATATCATATATCAAGATTATTTGATACATGTAGGATTATTTCAGAGAATATGTATAGAATTAAGATTATTTTATCCAGGGAGAAGAGGTAATACAAAAAAACTAAATTTATTGCTTACTTATTCTATGTCAGGGTCTGTTTTTCTTTGTCTCATTTATTTCTCAAGAAGATACTATGGGGGAAAAAAAAGATACTATGAAGTGAGACTTCCCTGGTGGTCCATTGGCTGAGACTCTGTGCTCCTAAGGCTGGGGTCCCAGGTTCAATCCCTGGTCAGGGAACTTGACCCACGTGCCACAACTAAGAGTTTGCATGCCACAGCTAAAAGATCCTCTGTGCCACTGCTAAGACCTGGTGCAGCCAACTAAATAAATAAAGATAAATACTTTTCTAAAAAGGTACTATGGAGTAAGTACTATTGTTATGGATAAGAAATCTAACTTTTATTGAAGGACACACAGCTTTAAGTGATGGGGCCAACACTCCCATTTAAGTGCATGTGTCTCTGATACCAGAGCTCCTTACCATAGGAGGGTTCTATGTTGCCCTCCAACATGGGAATTTATACAAACAAATAAACAAAAACAACAAAACTAGCATTGTTTTCAGATAAGGCTTTAGTGGGGAGTATAGGGACTACTTGTGGAAAAGTAGTGTGGTCTTTTGGGGCTGCTTATCACTTTGCATCACAGAACTTTTAGTGTGAAATGGAAGCCCACATTGCTTGGTTATAGATACAGTGTTCTGCTGTTGTCAAGCAGTACCTGATGAATCATACATTCTACCAGATCAGTTATGTTATGTGGTTGTCAAAAGAGCTGCAAGTAGTACTTTCATCTATATTGTTCACTCTTCAAATAAGGAAACTATTGACTCATTTCTAATCTCACCTCTTTTGGACAAAGGTTGGGACTCCTTTGATAATTACTAGAGCAAAACCAAATAATCTAGTTAATGGATAGGGTCTAGGTGATGTCAAGAGCGTGACTTTATGGTATTTTTTGACTTGAAGCCAATACTAATATACTTAAATGTTCTTGATACTATAATATGACTAGTATTTAAAATATATTATCTCCTTCAATCCACATCAAAAACCCTACAAAGGGGTAAGTATTCTCATTTTTCACTGAGGTAACTAAAACTGAAAATATTATATGATTTGTTCAAGGTTACAGAATTATGATTTCACTTGAAGTCTATCTTGCCTTTAAGCCTGTGCTCTTTATATTATTCAGTGCTGTATCTGTAGCTCTTTCCCTAATAACAGGTGGTCAGTGCTTGTGCAAAGCTTGGGAAAAGAAGGCAGCCAAAAGAAACTTGGATGTAGGTAGAACCTAATTTGGATCTGACTCTGCAGAGATGCCAGTTGTACTTCCCCTGGGATGTAACTCAGAAGAGTGGAACATTTCACTCCAAAATGTGACTTTGGAACAGACTTAAGTTCAGGGAAAGGCCAATTGATGTTTGCACAGTGGGGTCAGTCATAAAATGATGCAAACTGAAAGGGACCTTAGAGATCACCTGATCTAACCTTCTCATTTTACAGGAAACTACAACCCCAATTCAATCATCTGATCTAGGTTACAGTTTTTGAGAGAACCGGTAGAGGAATACAGTCTGCTGCTCCAGGGCTCTCTGCCCTCACTTATACCACACTGTTGCCGCTCGTTGGATGCTGGAGAACTCTCTTCTGTGTCTAATATTCTGACTTTCTTTATCACATAGGTATTTCAGTATCTGTAGACAAGATGGAACCAACTCCATTTAACAGACGGCAATGGACTTCTCTATCGTTGAGGGTTACAGCCAAAGAACTTTCTCTTGTCAACAAGAACAACTCATCGGCCATTGTAGAAATATTCTCCAAGTAAGTGCTGATCCTGGCCCAAAAGGACCATCTGTCTTGAGCAAACATCACCACCTGTCAGGGAGATCGCTAAAGAAAGGACATGTTGTCTAATGACTTTCTGGAGCACCTTCTGGATTTTTAGTACCACACAAGATTCTGTGACAAAGGAAGATGATAATAATCAGGAGATACATTCTCTGTACTCTAATTTTTGTTCAGTTTGGGCAAGAAAGAGATGTAAACACAGAAGAGAATTAATGAAACACCTAGTTATTAATCACAATGTTAGCAAGTCCAAAATGAATGGGAGTAAGGACTAGATATAGGATAAGAGAGAGTGTGTGACTACCATGGATAGAAGCTGGTCAGGAAGGCTTTCTGGTTGAGGTGAGGGTGTTTTTTTTGTTTGTTTTTTGGGTTTTTCTGAGATAAGTTTTGAGGCAGGTTTTTAGTTGAAGGGAGTGTTAGGTGCACTCTATGCCTACATTGTCTAATAGGGTAGCCACTACATATAAGGCTATTTAAATTAATTAAATTAAATTAGATTCATTTAAATTAATTTCAATTAATTAAAATTAAATTACAGTTAAAATTCAGTTCATCAGCTGCACTAGCCACATTTCAATTGCCCAGTGGCTATGTGTAGCAGGTGGCTACCACACTGGATATTGCTGAAACATTTCACCATTGCATAAGGTTCTGTTGACCAGGGTAAACTCTGTAGGCAGACTGCAGTCTACTGGCTGCCTATTTTAGTAAATAAAGGTTTATTGGAATACAGCCATGTCTTTTTGTGGATTGTCTGTGGCAGCTTTTGTGCCACAACAGCAGAGTTAAAGCAGAGACCGTATGGCCCTCAAAGTCTAAAATATTTACTATCTGGCACTTTAAGAAAAAGTTTGTTGACCCCTGCTCTGGACTATGGGTTTTTTGATATGAGGGCCCCTTTCCTGCGTATTTTATATTCCTAATGTGTAACATGGCAATTAGAACATACTAAGCACTCAGCAAATGTTGAGGGAATGGTATAAGTTAGTAAGATGGTAAGCACATTAACTTCACTCAACTAGAGATGCCATGCAGCTTAGGGAAGATGGTATGTTTACCTCACTAAGTAGAATTTCTTACTTTATAGGAGATACATTTAAAAGAAGGAAGATAGGAAAGATTTAAAGAAAGTGATTGTGGGAGCTATAGCCAGAGTACAGCTAAACACCAGTAGGAAGTTTCTGTGATCTACTATTGTCACCTTTTTTTCAATGACAAATCCATCAACCACTTGCTCTGTGGAAAACACTGCCCTTCCAACCTGTTCACTGTGGGTATTGCTTAATGTGGGATAGAGGGGGAGAGTGCATAGCCCTTTCCCCTTCTGTGTTATGCATTTTATATTGCTGTAAATTTATGTCAAACTTATATTCTTATCAAAAAGAAAAGAAAATCAATAAAGATATTGCAGAAAAAAGGATCCAGATCTGAAAAACTATTAAGACTTAACTCCTACCTCAAGGAATATAACAGTATAGTTTAGTATAATTTATATTAGTAGTAATTTATATTAGTAGAAGTCCTCAAACTTCCTTCATTTTAAGACTCATGTGAGATACTTGTTAATAATATGGTGTTCCAATTATCTATTGCTGAATGGAAAAAAAAGTCCCTAAAATTTAGTGGCTTAAAATAATAATAACATTTATTTTGCTGTGAGTCTCCAGTTAGGGCAGGGCTTGCCTCCGTTCCCTTCACCATCCTCGGTGTCTCAGAACTGGGGCCATAGTCATCTAAAGGCTTACTCACTTGTAAATCAGGTGGTTGATGCTGGCAGTCATCTGGACTCTCAGCTGGGGCCATAATCAGAATACCCGCATGTGGCTTTTCCATGTGGCTGCTTGTCTGGGTTTCAAGGGCAACCAGAGAGGGAAGGAAGGAGGGAACAAAGAAGGAAGGGAGTCAGGATAGGGGTTATGTAGCCTTTTATGACCCACCCTCAGAAGTTATACAGTATCACTCTTACCACATTATCTTCATTAGGACTGAGTCATTAAGGCTGGCTCATATTCAGAGGGAGGGGAATTTGACTCTACCTTTTGGTGGGAGAAATGTCAGAGATTTGGAGGGACATATTTTAAGCCATCCAATATAGCTTCTCGACTCCTCCCTTAAAAATTCTGATTCGATGTATCTGTGATGGACCCCAAGAATTTGTGTTTTTAACAAGTGTAGTCTAGTGATTTTTAACTTCAGGGAAGTTTAAGAAGCACTGATAATGGAAGAGATGGACTTGTGAACTTGAACATAAAGTAGAACAAATAAGGGTTATTTGTTCAAGTAAAGGTTCAAGCAAAGGGTCATGGACGCTGAATGTGAATAAAGGAA
Source organism: Cervus canadensis (assembly GCF_019320065.1). Taxonomy (NCBI): domain Eukaryota; kingdom Metazoa; phylum Chordata; class Mammalia; order Artiodactyla; family Cervidae; genus Cervus; species Cervus canadensis. The sequence goes on along the minus strand of NC_057410.1, from coordinate 26,252,849 downwards.
ATAGGAAAGCAAGCAGTTGAGCATGAAGAAATACAGAAGGGAAAAGGGATTGGTACAGTAGTTAGGGCCAGATGATGGAAGGCCTTGAATACCATGCTGAGTTTGGGATTTAGTTAGATAAACAGCAGAAACAATGGAAGGTTTTTATGACTAGGCTTGTATTTAGAAAAATGCTCTGGCAACAATGTAAAAGGTATATTGGAAAGGTGACAGACTGATAGCATGGAGACAAGTTCTGAGACTCTCTTGAGAACCCAAGTGAAAGTTATTGAGGGTGGGGGGCAGGAGGAGTGGAAAGGAAGGGGAGGATTTGAGACAGTGTTGAGATATGATTAATGGGATTTGGAAACTCTCTGTTCTGCAGAGAAACTTCACATTCTTGCCCTTTTCACCCTCCCAGCCCCACCTCTCTTTCACTGAACTTGGTTTTCCCTTGACATGCATTCTATCTGAGTCGTGCCTGTTTTTTTTTTGTGCGTGCTACCCTGAAATTTTCTGGGACCAGGAGTCAGGGATGCTATCTCTCCGCTACTGTTTCCCATCCATTGTTTGGTTTGTGTTTTTTTTTTTTCCTGCCTTGTTCTGAAGTTCTAAGCCTGTGCTTTGAGCTTACATCTAACCATAGTATCCTTATCCTCCCCATCATGGCAGCGTGCCAAGCTCCTTGCCTTCATGGGGGACCCTAGCTTCCCACTTCATTTTCTCTTCAGTATTTCTCAACATTTTGGATGAGGCAGATCTTCCTTGTACAGGATGCTCATCATCTTGCCTTCCTCCAAATGCTAGTAATTCCCCATGATATGGTGACAGCAAAAAAAATGGGGAGGGTAAACCCCAATAAGACCCCCACACATTTCCAAATGTCTGCTGGGGCCATTAATGCCCCCAGTGTAGAATCACCAACCCACATAAATGACCTGTCTGATAGTATGGACTCATCATTTCTTCATTTCTCATTTATTTACTCATTTATTAATAATGCACCATGTGGCTTGTGGGATCTTAGTTCCCTGACCAGGGATTAAACCCACGCCACAGCAGTGAACGCACTGAGTCCTAACCACTGGACTGCCAGGAAATTCCTGTGGACTCATTTCTTAATCTTCCATATGTCTTCAATCTGCTCATTGTCTCCCATGCCCCATATCTAGTCCCCAACCTTATCACCCAGAATCTGTCTCTGAAATATGTGTTTGGAAAACCCACTTTCTAATTAGAGCCTCCTGTCCTACCTATTCTGCTTTCTTATTCCCACTGAGCTTGCTCTTTGGCCAAACTGGAATACCCAGGCCATGATTGTTGGTCCCTTTCCTGGCTTCACTTCCTTCCCTGCCTAACTCGGTCAGTCACTTTAGTTAAACTTTCACCTTTCCTCAGTTCCCATCCCAGGGTTTTATTCTGTCATCATTCATTTCAGACAAGATAGAGAATTTGGGTCCTGTAGTAGCACTGATAAGAGGAAGTTGAAAAAAGTTGCTCATTTTAGGGGCTTCTTAATCTTGCAGAGAGAAAATGCAAAGGGCCCTTAGAGGCCACCTTCTCACAGCCTAGCAGGGTGACTGTCTTTTCACCACAACGTTTAAGGGCAAATGGCAGTTATGCAAAATTGTAAATCCTGAACCCATTAATCAGAATCTGTGTGCCAGGTACTATGGTAGATTCTTGACGGAAATTGATATTATTTCTAATCCTAATAAAAACTATATGAGGAAGGACCTGATCCCTGTTTTATGGTTGAGAACACTGAGGTGTAGAGAGTTAACCTGCCCCCAAGTTAATATTTTGTGTCTGTCTAGTACTTTTCTTCTGATGCATAGATCCTACTATTGAACTGATTTTGAAGGATGAAGAGAATTTTATTTGGTAGGCTGGGAGGATGGTGGTGATGTGGCAGAGGAAGAAGAGTCATAGGAAGTAAGGCACAGAAATGGGAAAGAGCATGGGGCGTGATGTGCGTTTAAGACAGTGAAAACCAGAGAATCAGCCTGGATTTCTTCTCCAGGTTTCAAACTTGGTAGAGCCATATTGCTGATACTGCTTAAGGCTTTGAGGATTCACTCACAGTAGGTTCCCAAAGCAGATTGCAGGACTGTTTTCCACAAAGTGTACATTAATTTCTACTTCTAACACTACTGACCTCATTTTCTCTTATTTTGAAACAGTCTCTCTTAAAGAATTCTAATCCTCTAATTAGAATTAGTAAATGGAATTTAGAATTAGTAAATCCCATACAAGTTTAGTTAAGAGACCCTAGGAAACCTTTGGAGGTTCGTGATCAGAGGCTAGTATAAAAATGTTATTTGGGGAAATCTTCATCTGGCCGCTCTTTATAAGATTAGCTGGGCTTTACTTTCTAAGTGTTAATAATGTTTCACATGAATATGTACATAAGAGTCATTTTTGTAGCATCATAGCTTATGTCTCATGACTGCTTTATAACTCCAGATTGATTTCTTTTATTAAGCCTCTGTACTATCTAAAGCATTAAATCTGAATAAGGAGGATGCTCTTGATGAGTCAGTTTGAACAGCCAGCTTTCGTTTCACTCACCAATGACTTCAGCATGAAAGAATCCTTTTCTTGATTAAAAGTTGACTCTTTTAGTAGAATTTGGTTTCTTGGTTCTCTTTAACTTATTTTTTTAATTAATTAATTAATTTTCTTTTTTTTTGGCTATGCTGGGTCTTCATTGCTGCATGGGCTTTTCCTCTAGTTGCAATGAGCGAGGGCTTTCTCTCTAGCTGCGGTGCACAGGCTTCTCTTGTTGCAGAGCACAGGCTCTAGGTGCTTGGGCTTCGGTGGTTGTGGCTCGCATGCTCTAGAGAACAGGCTCAATGGTTGTAGCACACCAACTTAGTCTTTCTGAGGCTTGTGGGATCATCATGGATCAGGGATTGAACCCATGTCTCCTGCATTGGAGACACCCCTAGCCATCAGGGAAGCCCATGACTCATATGAAGGGAATCTAGCCCGGTGGTTTTCAAACTATCCTAATTGAGTTCTTTAGAGGAACTTCAGAGGTCAGTTCTGGGAAGACAGGAAGATCTAAAGGACCAAGCATGTGACCTTTCACCCCAGAGGTCCTGCTTTGATCCCTTTAATATGTGAGGTTCTAAGTTATCATTGGGAAAGAGGATTCTCCAGCAAAAAGAACTACTGATCTGGCTAACCTTTGTCCCATTCCTCTGACAAATAAGGAACTTGAGGTCCAGCATTTATGATGAAAGATCACACCCAAGATAGTGGCAAAGCTTAATCCAGGACACTTAATCCCCCCACCACCATGCCTCCCCTCCTGTCCCTGCTCCTCCCACTCTTGTTATAACTTTACCCGTTCCATAGACCCAAGAAAGAACAGGTTTATATTTAGTTTTCCTTCCATTATTAAGAAAAACATTGACCCTCAGATCTCTACTTCTTTGCTTCACTGTACTATTGTAGTGGTGAAATTGTTCCAGAAGAAAATGCATTGCCTAAAACTTGGGAATTTCCATTTTCCTTTTTTTTTTTTTTGGCTCAGTGAGACCTTTCCTCTATTTGAGGGCATACAAGCAAAAGAGTCATGGCTCAGGAACTCCGTTCTCTGGCCTTAGAAAAGTTTGAGACAGTTATTACTCCCCAGATAATTTTAGTATCTCCATCAGCTGCCTGCCTCGCAGCTGAGCATTAATAAGCAGTTGCAAGATTAAATTCTGTATGTGAAGAGGAGACTGGAGGACAAGAAAATCTAGGAAGGGAAGAGGGATAAGCTTTTAATTATAGAAATCTCATGACAAATATTTTTTCCCTCAGATTTGAATCTTTTAAAATGCCTTTTCCCTCCCCATCAGAGACCTTCACATTTTGTGTCAGAATAATGCTAGTTGCTCTGAGCATATTTGAGGAAAATCTAAAGCCTGAATCCTAATTTAACATTGAATTCAGAAGTATTGTACCTCAACATCTCTTAGCATTCAAAGTGTCAAAATGTAAAAATACCAAGGACCTTACTTGGAAGAAAGCAGTGGTATGGAACCTTTCTCTCTGAGTGTCCACTGTTTAGCAAGTACTTCATTACAAATAAAGGGTGGTGATATTTGAGTGGGAGTTTCAAAACACAATTCAAGACTGCCATTGGCATATACACCTATGTCTTACAGATGTCTCAATGCTAAAAGAATAGGACTAAAGATGAAGACTATTTTGATCTTTCTTTAAATCTGTGTTTCTATTAAGATAGTAAAGGGAAGGGAAACTCTGAGTTTATTTATCCAATTAACCACGGTGTAAATTGTTCTCCTTGCCTTGGAGAACAATTGACCAAGAATCAACCTGTCTGGTGATTGGGCTCTGGCTTTCATATATTGTACTATATTGCTGTAATATACTGTAGATTATTACCCAAGGAGGGTGGAAACACAAGTTCAAGGCCAACTTTAAGTTCCTTTCTAACTCTAATCTGCTGTGTTTCTGCATTTCTATTTTTAGGGACTCTCAGATACATTTCACTTTTCACGTTCAGATACTTTAGTACAAGTGGGGAAAAAAAATACACAGGGCCATTCACCAAAGTACTATTTGTAATGATAGATAACTGTAAACAATCCAAATGTCCATTAAAAGGACTATGGGTTAATAAATTATAATGGTAGAGGATTGCCAGGGTTACCAAAGACTTCTGTGTTGCTTAGAAAAGCTATCTAAAACATATTGAGGAGATGTTTGTTAGCCTTCATCTTAGATGACCTCTTGCCTCTTTTTCCCACATGTTTTCTTCCCTTAGCTTCTTTGGAAGTCTCTTGTTTTTCCTCCTACCTCTGTTCCTTCTCTATTCTCTAATAGAGAATGAGAACCTCGTCTTCATGTTCTGACTGCTAATTGTTAGCATCTCCAGGACTGAGTTCTGAGCCTTTTCTTCATTGCACATTCTTCATAGATGATATCATACACTTATACAGCTTTCATACCATCTGTGGACAGACAAGTCCTAAATTTATATTGTTCATTCAGATCTCTCTTTCCAGCTCTAGAACATGTGTCTAATCACTGTCACCACCAAGGGGATGTTTTGGTTAGCATGGCTAACACACAACTCTTCATCCTCCCCGTCCCCAACTTTGCTCCTCCGTCCATTGACTCAGCTGTTGAAAACTTGGGAATCATTCTTGACTTGTTTCTCATTACCAGTCCTGTTGATTCGACTTCTGAAATATACCTCAAGTCTGTTCACTTTATCTCCAGTGCTCCCTCCCTGGACCTTCCAGCATCGTCTGTCACTATTGCCACCTCCATCCTGTACCCCGACTCCGGTCCATTCTCCACACAGCATCCAGTGCTCTTTTAAAAACATAGCTTGGGGACTTTTTCAGTTGTTCAGAGGTTTTTAAGACTCTTGCACTCTCTGGGGAACTAAGATCCCACGTGCTACTCAGCATAGCCAAAAAATAAAATAAAAACATAGCTTGGATTAATGACCATTCATTGTACCATTGACCATTCATTCATTGTACCTAAGATTACATTCAGAATTCTTAGCATAGCCTGCAAAGCCCTTGATGCCAGGCATCATCTCCTGACCTCTGCCTTTCTCAATGTGCTTCAGCAACATTGGAGTTCTTTGTGTATCTTATACATGGGAGACACTGTCTTGCCTTGGGGACTTTGTGTGTGCTCTTTTTCTATGCCTGGAATGCTTTTCTTGCTTTGTTTTGCCTGGCTGACTCCTGATCAAACTGCAGATTTCAGCCTAAAGGTCATTTCCTCAGCAAGGCTTTTCTACACACACACACACACACACACACACACACACACACACACACACACACACACACACACACACACACACACACACACACACACACACACACACACACACCACCCCACACCCGCCTTCTCAATTCAGTTCCTTTGTTAGGTTGTATAATACTCTGCCCGTCTTTGAAAGATTTATCACTATAGTATGTGCTTAACATTTAAACTATAAGCTGTCTGAGAGCAGGAACTATGCCTTTTTTTTTTATTATTTCTTTCACTACTTTTTCTCTAGTGCCTAGAACATACTTTTTTAAAAAATTTTTTGCCAGTGCCACTTGGCCTGTGGAGGCTTGTGCCATCTTAGTTTCCCAGTCAGGGATTGAACCAAGGCCATGGCAGTGAAAGTACCAAGTCCTAACCACTTGGCCACAAGGGTCCCTGGTGGCTCAGATGGCAAAGAATCTGCCTGCAATGCAGGAGACCCGGGTTCAATTCCTGGGTCAGGAAAATCCCTTGGAGAAGGGAATGGCGACCCACTCCAGTATTCTAGCCTGGGAAAAGCCCATGGACAGAGGACCCTGGTGGACTACAGTCCATGGGGTCAAAAAGACTGAGTGGCTAACACTTTCACTACTTCTTGAATGAAAACTCAAGCTGTTCTAAAATGGAGAAAAGTAGATGCAGTATAGTATGTATAATATTATTTGTTACAAATATGTTGCAAATACAGTATTATTTTAAATTTTTATATATTTTAGATGTTAATCTCTTGTCAGATATATAATTTTCAAATATTTTCTGGCATTTCATGGTTTGCCTTATTGAAAAAACTCTCTTTTCCCTGTTAGATGGTCTTGGCACCCTTGTCAAAATCCTTTGACCATATATGTGAGGTTTTATTTCTGGGCTCTCTATTCCACTCCATTGATCTATATGTCTGTCTTTATGCTGTTACCACACTCAATTTTTTAAAAAATTTTGGTAATATATACATAACATATAATTTACCATTTTAACCATTTTAAGTATGACATTTCAGTGGCATTTAGTCCATTCACACTGTGCAACTATGCTTTTGTTCTTTTTATAGCTGTGTAGTATTCCATTGCATGAATACATTATAATTTATTTACCGGTCCTGTGCTAATGGACATTCAGGTTGTTTTCAGTCATTTGCTATTACATTTAGTGCACTGACAAATCTAATGTAAAAGTTATTTTTGCTTATGTTAGTGTACCTATAAGATAAATTCTGGGAACAGAATTGGCAAGTTGTAACATTTATGCTTTTGTAATTTTTGTAAAATTGACAAAATGCCTTCCCTAGAGGTTTCATTTATTTACCCTCAGTGTATTAGCTTTTTTTTCCTTAAAAAAACATGTTTTTTCCTACTTAGATATGTTCTTAGTGTTGTTTGAATTTTTATTTTGAGGCTAAACATTCTTATTTTTTGTTTGAGTCATTTGATATTTTCTGTGAACTCTGTGTTTATGTTTATGCCCATTTTTCTATTAAGTTGCTTTTGTTGATTTCTTACTGATTTGTAAGAGTTCTTTGTGTTTTAGGAAAATTAGCCTTTTGTCTATAATATGTTTCAAATATCTCTCTAGCTTGTTATTTGACTTACAGCAGTTCTAATCCCATTTTTTTTCATAAGCTGTGGTCAGTGAAATCCCAATTGTTTTTGGAAGTTCTTTCACCCTACCCTTTAAGAAAACTCCGCTCAGTTTCAGAGTATTACTCAGTCTAGTGAATGAGACGCTGCTGCTGCTGCTGCTAAGTCGCGTCAGTCGTGTCCGATTCTGTGCGACCCCTTAGACGGCAGCCCACCAGGCTCCCCCATCCTTGGGATTCTCCAGGCAAGAACACTGGAATGGATTGCCATTTCCTTCTCCAGTGCATGAAAGTGAAAAGTGAAAGGGAAGTCGCTCAGTCGTGTCCGACTCTTAGCCACCCCATGGACTGCAGCCCACCAAGGCTCCTCCATCCATGGGATTTTCCAGGCAAGAGTGCTGGAGTGGGGTGCCATTACCTTCTCCGTGAGACACTGCTACCTGATTGTTAAACTTTAAGCGATAGTAGGAACTAGAGGAGACTTTAGAAATCCCCTCACGATCACTTAATTTTGTGGATGAGGCCCAAACAAGTTATATAACCCAGGTTATGTAGTAGGAAAGCAATGATGTTAAATCTAGGAGTTTCCTCTGGCTTCCATTTTGGGTTGGGTTGTTCTATTTAACACACACACTAAGGAAGTTCTGAGCTTGTGAAGGTATTTATGAGTTGAAAGTTAGTTTTGGTTAGGGAATGGACCCTTTCCCATATTGTTCTTTATCTTCTTGTCTCATCTCCTTTTCCCTGCCCAAATGCCTTGTAAATTCTGAAAGTCTGCCTTAAGGCAGGAACAAGTGACCCATTGACCAAGCCCTTTTCTAGGGTTGAGGGTTAGGTTGGTGAGTTGAAGGCCTGCAGGCCCAAGCAATCAAATCAGTAAGTTCCAGGCATGCAGGCCCCACATGGTGGGGATTCTTCTAGTGATAGTGCTGCCTCAGTGTTTGACTCAGAGGCTCTGAGGAAGCCCGGTTAAGACAGTTCTGAGTGGTCTGGAGATTTGCTGTGGGCCCCCTTCAAATGGAGGAAACCTGATCACCTCTGAAAAGCCCTGGGACTTCAGTTGTTCCTCACGAATCTTCTGAGCAAATAGTAAAAATGATAAAATAAAATGATTGAAAGTAATAATAAAATTAAAGGAATAAAATTATAGAAGCCTGTTTATCAACTCTAACATGCCATCGACTGTAGGCTGGGCCATTTTATGCATCACTAAAGAAAAAATACTGTTAATTAAAAGGACTAATGCTTGCTTAGCATAGATGCTTTTCTCACAAATCTCTCTTACACATAAATTAAAAAAAGGAAAACAATTTTTCTTTAAATGGCAAATTGAAGTGTATTCTCATTAAAGACATTTCAGTGGCATTTAAAGCATGTATAATACCTTCAAACATATTAAGTGAGCAAAAGTGACAGTACCAATAGTTTAGGCTAAATTTACACACGTACAGGCCATATGACTACTTCTCGATCATTTGGCCGACAAGAATTGTAAGATTTTAGAGGCATTAATGAGTGGGGAAAGTGCAACCTAGAGTTAATGTAATACTGTATCCTTTGACTAATTCCAAAGCATTTATATACATGGCTTTTTATACATTTTTATACATCATTTATTCTTCCCAGCATTATAGTAGATCGTTTTCTAGGTATGGAAAGAGGTTGACTTGCCCCAGATCACAGTAAGTGATGAAACTGACACTTAAAAACCCCAGGCTTTCTGCTGTCTCCATTTTCCCAGCGTTTGACCTCATTGTCTTGACTCTTTCTCTTAGAGCAGTTGACTGCAACAGTGCCGGAAGCGAGGGCTGCCCTGATTCTCTGCTTGTGATAGAGGTGACTGGTGATAATCCTTGGCAGAGATAGGTGTGCAGAAGTGGTTTTCTTGAAGTTTGAAAGTGTAAAAATTTAAGTTTAATTTGAGGACATTCTCTTTTCCACCTCTCTTCTCTAAGGTACCAGAAAGCAGCGGAAGAAGCAAACATGGACAAGAAGAGAAGTGTAAGTATCTGGAAGCCCTGGGACATGTGGAACTTCGTGGTCACAGCTCATGTGGCCCAGCCACCTGCGGCCTCTGCAGGACCCTGGGTTCCGTGTCAGCTGAGCCGGGCCTTTGTGCCAGCTGGTCTCATTGGTGAACCATTTGCTCAGGAGAACTTGGCTCAGGTGCAAAGAATCTTATTTTTTTCCCTGAGGTTCTCCTTTGAGCCACTTTTTCTTTCCGAGTTGAGTGAAAGACAGAAGGCCAAGTACTTTGCTTGTGGGTATAAAATGGCTTACTGCTTCTGCTCAAATCAGGAGACAGGGCTTCCTAGGCCATTTCTTTTTTTCCAAATCAAACAACCAGAATGTCTCTCTGCATTTAAATGGTAGCAGCTGTGCAGCTGTTGTCATTCCCCTGGGTTCTTTGTTTAAAGCAAACTTCTTGACCCAGTCTAGTTAGCAAATTTCTTAGCAGCAGGATCCACCAAAGGCGAAAACCTCAGAACCAGCTCATACCCATCTGTACATTTGTACTTTCCCGCTGGCTAACTTCCAGTTGGGCTGGGTAGTGTATTTCTTTTGAAATCTTACTTGATTTCTTCATATGAGGGGAAAAGCCTCACATATTTGGGCAAGAATTCTTCATTTGTCTGGCATTACGAAAATATCCTCCTGGCAGTTTTCAGCACCTAACCTATTTAAATAAGTGCAAAGCATGCCTCTCTCACTTTGTTTTCTCTAAGGGGGCAATGCTGACTGGGTCCTTCACAATTTTCCTGTAATTCGAGAATGGAGCCCTTCTGGTGCACTGTAAGAAAACTTATCATCATTTCATTCAACTACTGGTTTTCTTTTCTTTCCTACTCTCTCTCTTGCTTGTTATTTTTCCCCTTTCTCTTTTCTTCATTCCTTTTTTCCTTTCACTCATTCATTTTAGCAAGTATTCAGAGTGCCCACTATATGCCCAGCACTGCTTTAGGCACTAATGCAGACTACATCTCTGCCACCATGGAATTTATATTCTGGTGGGAGAGACAGACAATAAAGATGTAGCAGGTATAAAACAAAATGAAGCAGGTAAGGGGGATGAGTGTAGTGGTCAGGGAGACATTTGAGCAGAGGTCTGAGTACAGGAGCTTGGGAGAAAAATAATTCAGGCAGAAGAGAAGAGCACATGAAAATGCCTCAAGGCAAGAACATCCTAAATGTATTTGAGGAATAGGAAGAGAAATGTCATGTCCAGTTGTTGTGAGGACATGGGCCTTAATTCTGATTAAATGGGGGCCTTTGAAGGGTTTGTGCAAAGGAGTAATGTGATCTGACTGAAATTTTAAAAAGAGGAGGAAGAGGTTAGAGGGACAGTAGCAGAAGCGTGAAGACCAATTACAAGACAATTGCAGTGATTTAGGCAAAAGATGATAATATATGGGACTGGAGTAGTAGCTATATGGGCTTCCCACATGGCTCAATGGGTGAAGAATCCACCTGCAGTGCAGGAGACATAAGAGATTGGGTTTAGTCCCTGAGTCAGGAAGATCCCCTGGAGGAGGGCATGGCAACTCATTCCAGTATTTTTGCCTGGAGAATCCCAAGGACAGAAGAGCCTGGCGGGCCACAGTTCATGGGTTGCAAAGAGTCAGACACAACTGAAGTGACTGAGCATAGCACAGCACACAGTACTTATATAGGTGATGAGAAGTGGTCAGGATTTATACTGAAGGTAGAGAGGAAGAATTGCAACAGTGCATTTGGCCCAAACACCAGGAAAAATGCCATTGAGATCAGGAAGGTGGCAGTAAAAACAAGTTTAGAGAAGGGAAAATATTTGTTAGAAGCTCAGTTTTAGACACGTTAAACGTAATTCTTTATTAAGACTTCCAAGTAGAGATGTCAAATAGGAGCTTGGATGTTCAAATCTGGAATTGGAAGAGATCCAGCCTGAAGATGAGATGTGTGTGTATCAAAGTGTCAGTGGTTTGTAAAGAGAAGAAATGGATGAGATCACCTGGGATTGAGTGTAGCTAGAAAAGAGGTCTGAGTACTGAGCTAGGGGCACCTTGCCATTTAAAGGTTGGAGAGAGAAGGAAGAACCAGCAAAGGAGACTAAGAAGGAGCAGCTCGTGAGATGTAGTGAAAAAAAAAAAAAAAGAATGGAGTACCGGATGTCCAGTGAAGAAGGTGTTTTCAAAAGGCAAATTATCGAGTCAGACACACAGATAGGCTAAGAATTGACAATCAGATTTGGCAACATGAAGATCATGGGTCACTTTGTGCTGTTTGGCAATGATGGGCTAAAGGCCTGATTGAACTCGGTTGTCCAATCAAGACAGTCGGATAACAAAAGTTGATACCACAAGTGGAGATGAACATTTATGGAGCATCTTTTATGTGTCAGGTCCTGAAAGCAATAAAAGGAACAAGATGTGGTCCCTGCCTTCAAGGAACTGCTTAGAGTTTGGAAAGTAGGATTTATTTTATTTATTTTTAAAATCAGATAGCATTCTTTTTTTTTTAATCTTTATTTATTTTATTTTTGGCTGCGCTGGATCTTTGTTGCAGCGTGCGGGCTTTTCTCTAATTGCAGCAAGTGGGGGCTACTCTCTAGTTGCAGTACTTAAGCTTCTCATTGCAGCGCCTTCTCTTGTTGCAAGGCATAGACTCTAGGCATATGGACTTCAGTAGTTGTGGCTTTCAGGCTTAGTTGCTCCCCGGCATGTGGAATCTTTGGACCAGGGATTGAATCTGTGTCCCCTGCATTGGCAGTTGAACTCCCAACCACTGGACCACCAGGGAAGTCCCAGAAAGTAGAATTTAGAATCTCAGTGTGGTAAGTACCATATTAAAGAAATATGCAAGGTGCTGGGGGAGAATTTAGGAAGAACTCATAACCTGGACTATGTCATGTCAAAGAAGACATCCCAAAAGAAGTGGTGTCTGACTGAGCCTGAAGGATGACTAGGAATTAGCTAAACAAGGAGGGCAAAGGAGTGGTAGAGGAAGCAGCAGGTGCCCAGTGTGGAGGCATAAGAGAACAGGCACATCTGACAGTAGAAAAAATAGTTGTCCCATTCACCAAGATGGAAAATTCAGGAAAAGAGTGAGGAGTGAAGGGAGGAGAGGGGAGACTTCAGCTTTAGACAATGATGAGTTTAAGATATCTGTAGGATTTCCAGGTAGAACTGATAGGTAAGGAGAGATATCTGGCTTGAGTTATAGGGTGTGAATCATCCATCTAAGTGGGTGAAAGACATCATCTATAGAAAAATATGTAAAGCGACTAAAGAGGATGACCTAAAAAGGCAGCATCTTGAGGGACCCCACCATATAAGGGAGGAACTAAGGAAGAGAAACCTGTTTAAGAAGAAAAACCTGAAGAATGTCTAGAAAAAAAATGGGAAGAAATCTAGGAAAAAGGGATGTCACAGAAACCATATAAGGAAGGAAATTTTTTAAAAGGGGGAGTGGTCAGTAACATCAGATGCTATAGAGAGATTGAATAAAAATAAAGAAGAAGTGTCCATTGCAATTGGCAGTTGAGGTAAAAGGGTGTGAGCAGGTGATTAAAGAAGAAACAATAAACAGAAAAAAAATTGCTTTACCTCACTAATAATCAATGAGATATAAATTTAAATAACTGTGAGATATAAATTGTAACCTAAACAGTAGGCAGATTTTTTTAATTGATAAAGTCTATTAGGCAATGCCTATTAAAATTTTGGATATGTTTAATACCCATTGATCCTGCAGTTCTGCTTGTAGGAATGATCATTGAGAAACACAAGTGAAATAAAATAAGTGTAAAATGATATTTATTGCAGGATTCTTTGTAATACTGAAATGTTTGAAATCATATATTCATCAGTGGGGAAATAGTAAATCATGGTATCTACATCCATTATAATAATATATCATATGTATAATATTATATCATATGGTTAAGATTTTATGTAACATGGAAAGGTATCAAAAGCACATTAATGATTAAAGCATTTATGTGCAGAATAGTAAGTATAGTATGATTTTGTAGAAAAAAAAGATAGAGTATAAAAATAAGGAAAAAGTTGAGAGCATGCGCAGCAAACTATTGACAATGGATTTCTTGGTTAGGAGGAGCAGAGGAGTCAAATAGAGAAAATTGAAGCATATATTCAAGGCTTATATATATATTCCTATACTGACTGTGACTCCCCCCCAAAATTAGTTTTTAAAAATACTTTTGTAATTGAGAAAAGTAATAAGTTAAAAATAAGATAAAGAAATGAAAATTGTAAAGAAGTAATTGGTGATCCTGATTTGTGCTAATTCAGAAGTGTTTTGGTAGTAGAATTAGAGGGAATGGAAAGTAGGTAGGAATAGCAACTAGAAAAGACTGTGCTTTCAAGACCCTTAACTGTGAAATGTGGGAGACAGCACTAGCTGGAAGAAAACAACATTGAAGATTGGTTACTTTTTTTTAACAAAAATGTTTTATTTTGAAATAATTTTGGATTTATAGTTAGAATTATTAGCTTAGTACAAAGAGCTCCCATAAAGCTCAGCCTACCTTTCCCTAGTGCTAGGATGTTCTATAACTATGGTACATTTATGAAAACTAAGAAATTAACTTTTGTGTAACCCTATAAGTTAAACTAGACTTTATTCAGATCTTACTAGTTTTTCCATTAATGACAGATGGTTGCTTTTAAGACCTACCAGACTTGTAAGAGGTCTAATTTCTCTCCTGGAGAACAGGGTGGAATGTATGTATAAATTTATAGCGGCAGCTGTCCAGGTGAAAGAATACTTATATTCTTGGAAAGCAAGATAGAGACACATTCAGGAGCAAGTGGGTAAATCTGTTTCTTTAGCAAATGCTGGGATCAGGTTACATGATAGCTTAGATTTCCAGATATTGAGCCCTTCTTTTCTCTTCCTCTTCCATTTGCATTTAGGACACAGAAACACAGATGATCAATACCACCACTAGTTGTATTTTCAGTTTCCTTTCAAGCCTGGGATATGCCACATCTTGAAATCTGTGCTATTTGGACAGTTGTCCCCATAATGACTGGCTGCCACTTTTCTGAGTAGCTCTTAGCCTAGAAATGTCTTCCCCTCCTTGGAAGCTGTGCATCCAAGTAGTCTGTATTTCTAGCCCACTGCTGTATCCTATCAGACATCGTCCTGCTTTTAAGATGAAGATTCCCCTGCCAAGATTTCAAACGTTAAAGCTCATTTGACCCCACCTCTTCATTTTGCGGGTGGTGTAACAGACCCAAAGAGAGGAAGGATTTATCCAAGGCCCCTTCCAAAGCGAATGTTCCTGCAGAAAGGACACTGTTGCATGTCCTGAGTGTGCCCGATCCTGTTTTAGGCAGCTGGTGATGATCCAGAGGCAGCACCCACAGAGATTCTCAGCCTTGCTGAGTAGGATGCTTTATGTCACTTTGAGAAAGGAGGCTGTGGTTGTCTTGCAACCACTGGGGCCCTTGAATACTTGTACCTTCATTGACTTCCCACTGCCTTATTCTGGGAAGATACTTGGTAAAATGTTAAAACCTCGATGCAAATGACATCAACTAAAATTTCACCTTATTTTGTACCCCTCCTCCACCACCTTACTCTGAAACAGTAGAGACTGTAGAGAGAGTAGAAAGAACAATAAGAGACTGTATCCCCAGTTCAGGATTTGAGAGATGACTGGATACTGTTTGTTGATCATGATTGTGAGGTGTGGCTGGAGGAGTGAGGAGGGCCACCATTTAATAATAGTCACCACTATTGGTCAAATACAACATACGTGCTTTTATATAGTTGCATTTATTCTCCACAATAGCCCTGTATGGTAGTTTCCAGAAATTAGGAAACTTGCCCAGGGTCATTTGGCTGGATGAAGCTGGATTATATAAGCATTATATGCTCATTATAGGAAATACAGATACCATACGTAAAAGAGGTAAGTGATGGGGATTTGCTGTATAGCATAGGGAATTATGGGACTTCCCAGGTGGCGCTAGTGGTAAAGAACCCACCTGCCAATGCAGCAGACATAAGAGACATGGGTTTGATCCCCTGGTTGGGAAAATCCCCTGGAGGAGGGCATGGCAACCCACTCCAGTTTTCTTGCCTGGAGAATCCCATGGACAGAGGAGCCTGGTGGCTACAGCCCGTAAGGTCACAAAGAGTCGGACACGACTGAACCGACTTAGCACAGCACGGCACACGGGGAATTATGTTCAATATCTTGTCATAACCTATAATGGAATATAATCTAAGAAAAAAATCCCCGAATCACTTTGCCATATACCTGAAACTAACAACATTGTAAATCAACTGTACTTCAATTGAAAAAGAAAACAAAGAGAAGAAAATATATTCTCGTGCTCATGCTCAGTTGCTCAGTCGTGTCCAAGTCTTCGCAACACGGGGGACTGTAGTGCGCCAGGGTCCTCTGTCCACTGGATTTCCCAGACAAGAATACTGGAGTGGGTTGCCTGGCCTGTAGCCCACTGTCCAACGATAACCCAGGCTGCTTCCGTCCCGTACTCTTTTCACTGTGCTGCCCTATCTGCTTTCAATTCTTGCTTTTGTCCTGAGCCTTTTTGCTTCTCTTTCTTTCCCAGAAAGCCTACAGCCACTGCTTCTGCCCCATCTTTTCTTGTCCCAAGCTCTAAAGTCCTGGACAGCTAACATGACCCGGGTGGTGCTGCCAAGAATAATGACAGGGTCTGGGGCCTTCTGTGCTATCAGACCTCACAGCCCTGCCCTTCCCCTATTTATTTCCACCCCAGCACTTTTGAACTTGTAAAAGAACTCCTTTAATAAAATAGCACATTTACTCCTCTGTTAAAATGCCCCCCTAAGGGATGTCCTCTACCCAGGTCTTTGGGACGTTGCTGATACTCCATCACACAAATCCATTTCTTTCAGGTCATCACAAGTCAAGTGGAAATGACAACTTTCAAACCTTTTACAAGTGACATCAAAATTATTTTCTGTTCCATTGAAGCTTGTTTTATGTGACATGAAGATGAGGCATAATTTTATTTTTGTTTATTTATTTTTATTATACAATGAAAGCACATCTATTATTAAAAAAAAAAAAGAAAGTATAATCCAAATGCCCATAAATCCATGATCCCCAGAGGCAACCTGTTAACACCGTGATGTCTTTTCTTCCAGACTACTCTTCTGTGTTTATATTTATAAACACATATGTGTATTATAGGACTTCCCCAGGAGCTTAGCAGTAAAGATTCCACCTGCAATACAGGAAGGGCAGGAGATGTGGGTTTGATACCTGGATTGGGAAGATTCCCTGGAGGAAAAAATGGCAACCCACTCCAGTATTCTTTGCTAAAAAAATTCCGTGGACAGAGGAGCCTGCTGGGCTACTGTCCATGGGGTTGCGAAGAGTCTGTCAGACACAACTGAGTGACTGAGTACAGTACATGTGTATTATAACATGAAATCATGCTGTCATTTTTTTTTTCTTCGTTTTTTTGGCCTTGCCACATGGCTTGTAGGATCTTAATTCCCCTCTGCTTAGTCGTGTCTGATTCTTTGTGACCTGGTGGACTGTAGCCCACCAGGCTCCTCTGTCCTTGGGGATTCTCCAAGGACAAGAATACTGGAGTGGGTTGCCATGCCCTCCTCCAGGGGATCTTCCCAACCAGGGAGCAAACCCAGGTCTTCCGTATTACAGGCAGATTCTTTACCGTCTGAGCCACCAGGGAAGCCCCAAAGTGAAAGTCTCTCTGTTGTGTCCAACTCTTTGTGACCCAGGCCAGAATTCTCCAGGCCAGAATACTGGAGTGGGTAGCTGTTCCCTTCTCCATGGGATCTTCCCAACCCAGGGATCGAGCCCAGGTCTTCTGCGTT
Organism: Cervus canadensis; assembly: GCF_019320065.1. Classification (NCBI taxonomy): domain Eukaryota; kingdom Metazoa; phylum Chordata; class Mammalia; order Artiodactyla; family Cervidae; genus Cervus; species Cervus canadensis. Next base: position 26,235,658 of record NC_057410.1, on the reverse strand, counting down.
GCAGGGGGATTCTTTACCAGCTGAGCCACCAGGGAAGCCCAAGAATACTGGAGTGGGTAGCCTATCCCTTCTCCAGTGGATCTTCCTGACCCAGGAATCAAGCCGGGGTCTTATGCATTGCAGGAAGATTTTTTACCAGCTGATCTACCAGGGAAGTTCCCCTACCAGGGATTGAACCCGGGCCCACTGCAGTGAAAGCCCCTAACCATTGTATCATCAGGGAATTCCCTGTGCTGTCTTATAATTAGCTATTTTCACTCAAAAGTGTCTTGTGAGCATCTTTTCATGTCAATAAATATACCTTAACCACATGTCTCTGAGAAAAGTAGTGTCCAGTTACCAAGGCAAAATGCCACTTTGATTCTCAGGGCTTCTGTTTGAGCAGGGCAGGGCAGGTGAAGTTGGAAACCCAGATGACTCATCCATTGTGTCTCAGGAGGGAGCCCAGAGCTGAGAGTGCTGCTGGCAATTAAGGTAGCATCAACTTCCAGACCTGTTTTTATTTTTTGAGACTTATTTGTTTATTTTATTTTTTGGCTTTTGTGGTGGGTCTTTGTTGCTGCACATGGACTTTCTCTATTTGCAGCAAGAGGGAGCAACTCTCTAGTGGTGCACACAGTTCTCATTGTGGCAGCTTCTCTTGTTGTGGAGCACAGGTTCTAGGCACTCGGTCTTTAGTAGTTGTGGTGTGTAGGCTAGTAGTTGTGGCGCATGGCCTTAGCTGCTTCAAGGCATGTGGGATCCTCCAGGACCAGGGATTGAACCCATGTCCCTTGCATTGCAAGGCAGATTCCTAACCATGGACCACCAGGGAAACCCCTGGACCTGTTTTTGTTTTGTTTCAACTTTTTATTTTGTAGTGGGGTAGAGCTGATTAACAAGGTTATGATGGTTTCAGGTAAACAGCAAAGGGACTCAGCCATGCATATGCATGGAGAATGGCAATAAGAATAGAACCCAACCTGTTTTTTAATTCTCTCTTTTCCAACAAGGAAACTTTTCATGTTGCTTTTATTTCTGACCCATATATGCTTCCCCCAATGAAGCATCTTGCCAGCTAAGATTTAAACACAAAAATCAAGCAAAGTTGTTCTTCGCTAAGTTTCTTTTTTTAAGTCTTGGTGTACTTGAAGTGGCTCTCATGGTGTATTCAGAAGAGTAATAAGGTGAGAGACTTAATTCCCAATATAGCTGCTAATCCTGTTTAATTCCCCAGAGTCTTTCAGTCCTAGGTGGTTTGTCCTTTCTTAGTTGAAAGACCCGTGAGTCTCAGACTGCAGGAATGGAGGGCAAGAAGGTATTGAAGTTTGTGCTTTGTTGGAAAGGTGCTGCTGCTTACTTTATTTGGGAGTGCTTTCAAAGTCTGGGACATTGAATTTTACTTCACCAAGCATGTCTCCTCTAATTATTACAGAACAACATGAACAATTTCCAGATTGTTTTCAATGTCTTATATGTATGAATTAATTGCAGTTTAACCCAGGTGAAAGAGAACTGTCTTAGATATGTGTCCTTCCATCAAGAGATGGAGGTAGTAGTGGTGTTTCATATGAAGCCTGACTATTTTGCAACCAAAAGGTCTGGAAAATAGTGAATTGTCTAACAGAATTTGTACATGACCAACATGTAGAGAAGAACGGGGCAGGGGGGGTGGGGTGGAAGGATTCAGTTATTAAGTAAAAGTAAAATTTTTTCATGTAAATTATGTTACACATGATGATATATCACTTATGCAAATACATGTAAAAGTCTGGTGGTTGCTTTAAATTTCCACAAATAGTTTCAATTTTTTATGCTACTATCCACAATTATTGGTATTGTGTAGTGTAAGCTATACCGCATCTTTGTCTCATTTAAAAGAAAAAAACCCAGCAGGATTCACCACGTAATTTTGTGGCATGTAATAATGAAATTTTATTAGTATATATTTACAGGATTTAAAGTAACTGGTAATTTGCTTTTTCTTTCTGTTTTCCTCATTAATCTCTGGGTAAAAAATCCCTTGTCTCCAATGTAACTATCATTAGATCTGGTCTCTCCTTTCTTCTCATTTTGTCCTTATAAGGCTATCCTGTTTTATCACTTCCTGCTTTAGCTCCTGACTTTTTCTGTCTTCCCCTCTCCCTCTCCTGGGGTGGATGCTTTCTACATGTGGCAGGGCTGTAACTGTTCACAGCTGTCCGAGACGCCAGTGGAGCAGGAGCAGCTTGGAGTTTTAACTTTCATTTTACAAAGAACAACATGTTTGAAGGTTTCAGCAGGCAAGTTGTAACTGGCATTCACTTTTTGTTCTTCTAGAACACTGAAAATCTCCCCCAGCACTTTAGAAGGGGGAACCTGACTGCGTTAAGGAAGAAGTGGGAGAACCCAGTGCTGGGAGCCGACTCTCTCCCAGACTCAGTGCGAAACAGCAGCGCAGAGGTCAGGCACAGAGACGACCCTCCTCCCGCTGAAGTGGTGGGCAGCTCTGTCTCTGGGGTCCAGGCTGACCAAGAGGAGCAGGTCCAACCCAGACCTAAGACCAGATCGCCTCCTGAAGCTCCTACTAAGTACCCGCACCCCTGCATCAAGGACAGAGAGCATCTTAAAGACCCCTCAACAGAAAATAAAAAGATGGAAAATTGTCTGGGAGAATCCAGACATGAAGTGGCAAAACCCGAAATGAGTGAAAACGCAGAAACTGCAAACAAAATAGAGAAATACAATGTTCCGCTGAACAGGCTGAAGATGATGTTTGAGAAAGGTGAACCAACTCAAACCAAGGTAAGGATTGGGTGGGTTTAAAACTTGAAAAAAAGGCCAATTCAAGTAACTAAACAAAGCTTTTTTTCTAGTCTAGACTATTTGAGTGGTGGCGAGTACGTGATCAGTATGTCTTTTGATTCAAGTTAGACGAGTAGTTAATAAGAAGTCTCAGATGAATTATTTACAGAAATTCTAAGATTTGTGGGTCTGAGACCCAGGTTCACATGAAATTAAGTGCACACTGGGATTCAGGTCGATAACCTAGAAAGGAAGAGAGTTTGATGCCGTCTGGGTTATGTGTTTTCCTACGCTTGCCCTTTTAATTTGTCTTCCTGTGCCTTTTGTCATTTGTAGCTTTGGGGGGTGGAATTACTGCTGAATCTTTCTCTCTGCCTGGACACAGCTGCAGGCTGAGTGTTACGGCCAGAGTTTAACATTAAGACTGAGGCTTAGTTGTCTTCTTGCTAGCTGAATCCTTTCTCTTCTTAACTTCCTCATCTGTGCCTTCCAACAAATGTTTTCTATCAGCTAAAATCCTATCCAAGGAAAAATCAATGAAAATAGCCAGACTAGCTGTAGCCTTCAGGAGTTTTGACTTGCAAATGCACAGGGTTGCATTTTCCTACAACTGCTAATGAAATTTGATCCTTAGTGTGGAGTGCAGACGAGGTCCCCAGAGGGAATTACTTAACTAGAAAATGAGTTACATATGCTGGTGACTTACAACACAATCCAGGGGCCGCAGAGCTGGTCAGTTTTTCCAGTTTTCTCATACTTTCCTGCATATCTGGCTTTGTACATGGGGTTCGTTTGTTACAACAGTCATAATGAAATAAACAGATCTGATGGGGAGCAAAGCCGTCATTTACTCTCGATCACATCTAGATGGGAAAGTGGACTTTTTTTTTTTCCAGCTAAATATTTGGTCCAAATGTCTACATTTGTGAAGTAATGGTAGGAAGTGTTTCTTCTGAGGCAAAAATTAGATAACTCATAACTCATCCTAGAATTCCTCAGTTATGTTTGATGTGATTTAGCCATCCCTTCTTGTATCTTGCAGTGCCTGTCACTTTTCTACTTAGGAAAGTTCTTTAGTGTTCGGCGATCATCAGTTGAGGATGTAGAAAGAATTTTTAAAGGTTTGCAAAACTAGAACCCTTTTCTCTTCATGAATTTTAACTCTGTTTTAACACAAACCAGTTGGCAAGAGATGTAACCACAAATCAGTTTTATGACTTTTCTTAAACTCTCTTCCCTCTTAATTTTGAGTCCTCTAGGCCTGCCAACTCCCCTTTTCCCCTTTATGGTCTTAATTTTTTAAAAAAGATTTTTTTTTATTTAAATGGGAAGAAGAATTTTAAATGGAAGGAAAAAATGTCAGAAATCCTAAATAGAGAGGAAGGGGCTTTGTTGTGTGTCAAAGCACCATTGTAAGTCCTCCCCTCTCAGACCCCGTTAGGGGCAGGACGGCTGATGTCATGGCAGCATGCACAATGTAGATTCAGTGCAGAAGGCTAGTACATGTCAAAACTGGCCTACGGTTGGAAATGACTGGGACTGCAGCAAACAAAATGCTGATTATGTGTAAAGATCTGGTAAGAGACTTTTTTCTCATAAATGTCTGGTGAAAGATGGGTTAGAACAAGCCTATCTTTTTGTGGCTGGTCAGAGTGGAGAAAAAAAAATTCTCATGTAAAGGAAGATCCTACTAGATCAGGCTGGCATTCAGCCTGATTGCTATTGGGTCTAGGAAGATGGAGGGGCTCTAAGACTGACCAGGCCTTTTGAGGGGGAGTTTTTTAAACTTCCTGATTAAATAGTCATTTGTCCTTTAATGGACTGCTTAGGGAGTGTAAAACACAACTGCCATTGTTTTTGTTTTCTATTTTTTGGGATCTTAGCTCTCCGACTGGGATCAAACCTGTGGTCCCTGTAGTGGAAGTGTAATGTCTTAACCATTGGACCACCAGGGATGTCCCTGCCCTTGGTTTTATAGCTGCTTCTAAGTAAGCATCATTACCCATGTTAGCAACAGCCTAGATTACTTTAAAAATATTTGTCTAATATTTCAATAAAACTGGTAAAAAAAAAAAAAAGAAAAGTTTTGTCTACTTTAGATTATGGAATGATTAATCAGTTTGAAACTACGTTATGGTTATTGCTAACATAATTTCAGCTTTAGTATGGATAAGGTTTTAATCAGGAAGTCACATAATTGGATCTTTGGAAGAAAGCTCTGAGAAATATGGTAGAGACACTAAGCAATCTTTTCTGGAGCAAGAGTGAAGTAAGAATGATTACCTCAGAGCTAAAAAATTGTCTCTGAGACAAGTGACTATATTAGGTACAAATCATGTGAATCTTTGTCTCCATAATTGAATTTAGAGAACTGGACTGAATCTCAGCTAACTAGTTGAGCAGGGTCAGGGAGCACATAGATAATGGAAATGCATGATCCAAATCTCTTTACCTCCTAAATCTTTTTTTATCAGAATTATTTACAGGAGGCCAAGTTAATTGCCTGAGTTCCACATTTCTTAGTCCCTCTTGCTCCCTTTTATCTGAGATGGTTCCTGTCCACTTTTCTGCCTGATCTCTCCTCTGCAGTCCTTCTTTATTTCTCTGTCCCTTGTGTAGTCTCTCCAGGACTCCAAAAGATGGATTCCAAAACTAGATTCTCATCTTGAATTCTTAACCCAAGCTTCAGCTCCAATTTTGTGGTGGCCTGCCAGATTGCACACCTCTTTGTGAATAAAACTAAAGCACTCAATTTCAAGAAAACTAAAAAAGAATCCATTATCTTTCCAACCAAAACCTGCTCTAACCCCTATTGTCCTCTCTTAGTACATCACCATTCACCACATTTCCTGTTCTGTCAAGTTTGGGATCAGTTCTTTTTGCCTGCCTCTTCTCAGTCAGTCATTTACTAAGCCATCTAAATAAGTCTACACATCTCTCAATATGGGCCATTCTCTCCAAGAGGTCCCACACCTAGTTCTATGGTTTAGCCTTATCATATCTTGCCTTGTGGTATTGCTGCAACCTTGCCTATTGGCCTCTCATTTTTTTCTTTCCTTTCATCCTCCACACTGTTGCTATTTATTTTTCTAAGCATAGTTGTAAATTATGCTATTCCCTTGATCAAAAACTTTTGATGTCTCCAAATAAATCCATATTTAATATTTGGGTCTTCCACAGTCTGATCTAAACCCACCTTTCCAATCTCCTAGCTAACCTCAGATGGTAGAGAATCTGCCTACAATGCAGGAGACCCAGGTTCGATCCCTGGATCAGGAAGGTCTGCTGGAGAAGGGAATGGCAATCCACTTCAGTATTCTTGCCTGGAGAATTCCAAGGACAGAGGAGCCTGGCAGGCTACAGTCCAAGGGGTCACAAAGAGTCGGACATGACTGAGCAACTAACACACACACATACAGCTAATCTAATACTCAAACCCCGGATTACTCCTCATTTTAAACTAGTCATGTCTTTCCCCTAATTTCTACCTTTTGAAATCTTACTCATCAAGGTCTATTAATACTATGAGACCTTACCTCAGTTTTTTCCCATATGAAATTACCTTCACCCTCCTGACCATCTTGTAGAATTTCTTTTTACTTCTCTTTGGCCATTTTTATTATGCTTCTTTAATAATCTGTTTGAATTTGTATACTTCCCAGTCTATGGGGTCTCACAGAGTCGGACACGAGTGATGTGACTTAGCAGCAGCAGCAGTCTATATAATTCTTTCAAAGTAATGTTGCCTTTATCTCCCAGTGGTCAACCCAATGCTTGACTCTTAGTGTTTATTTAATAAAAAGAAAAGAAGCTTAGATCTCAACTTATAAATAATGACAACTGATCACTTTTCCTCTACTTTTAGTGGATAGGTTAAGTCAGGTGGTTTAGTTGAACCTGATAGTTCTAATTCCTACTGCAAATGAGCAGTGGATGGATTAGTGTAACCTATCAGTATGAGGAAAGAGAAGCCCTCCCTAATGGCATACACTAAGTGTGGCTTAGCATCTTTAACTGCATGTATATATTGATCTGGGTTTTAGGTAGCCTTTTATGAAAAAGCTGATCAAGCAGTTATTCAGTTATCATCATGTTGACATTTGAATCCATAATCTTCAAAGGTCACGATGCAGTTATTCAAATGACCAAACAATGTAAGGGGCATGTGACAGGCTCCTTAAGTCTCACTTGTTTCTATTTGCTTCCTAACTTATTTGTTTCACACAAATCCTTGGATAGGAGAATAAAGACCAAATAACTGGAAGGTATATTTCTACCTTCATAACCTAATTATAATGTTATCTTTTGCTTGGGTCAAGATTAAAACAATTAGTTGTGATGCAAGAAAATAAGGTTTGAATATGGACATTTCTTGATTCTTCTACAGAAGTTCTGACTACTGCTTCTTCTTTGCAGTGTTTCCCTCTTCTAGGAGAGGAGTTAGGTAAAGAAAAGAAGAGGAAAAAAGAGAATGCCTCCTCACCAAAAATCTCTATTTTCTAGAACACATAAACACACTCACGCATTCACTCTTTGGGGGCTAACCCAGGATAGGAGGTAGTAATGAGAAAATAATGGTGGGGAAATCCCTGGTGGTCCAGTGGTTAAGATTTCATGCTTCCACTGCAGGGGGCCAGGGTTCAATCCCTAGTTGGAGAGCCCACATGCTGCACAGCATCCCCCCCCCCAAAAAAAAGAGAAAGTGATGATAAGTAAAATTAAAATCATTAGGGCAAAAATTGTTCTCTTATCCTTTTTCCCCTGTTATTCATGGTATACTTTAATGCTTTCAGTTAATTACTTATATTGTTTTATAGTACAAAGACAAAACAGCTACAATAGAAATATCGCAATAAATGGAAGTTTCCCATGTCCCATAAACCTTGTCACTACTCTGCTGTTTTTCTCCTTAGACTCCTAAGCTCTTCAACTTCCCTTATAATTTCTGCCCTTCTAATCACCAGGATTATTCTGTGTGTGGCTGGCATCAAAATGCCAGCAAAAGTTGCACTTGTTAATGTAAGAGTAAAACCATCTTTCTTCAAACAGTCCAACATTTTTGTGGTTTCTCTTCTTCTAAGTTCCTGGAAGTGACACTTGTGTTTTGTTTAGTTTTACGTAACACTAGTACATAGCAGTGTTTATGTGTTAATGTAGTGGAGTGACCTCTTTAGAAAAGAAAACGTCCAAACTCAAGTCTGATCTATGTTCATCAGCTATTTATCCAGAGTCAACTGATCTGTAAACTACATCAGAGAAACAATTTATATTTGCTTTCTCAAAGAATGGATAGTTGTCCATAGGGAATCCCTGTATTCTTGTAAAAAGTATCCATAATGTTTTATTTTCTCCTCTCTGGGCTAATAATTGCGTGTGTTCTCTTATCTACTTAATGTTATCTTAATAAAGTTTTTCTTCTGCTTTGTTTAGTGGCTTAAGTAAATTGTTTGGAATTATATTCCCAGAGGAATACAATTCTGAGGATGTTGGTAATTGATATTAATTGAGTATTGTTAAGTCATAATTTTAAGATGGGTTTAGGGAGGAAAGGGATTTGAATAGCTAATTCAGTATCACTGTGGGGTCTAATGTAGTCACCCTAGAGTAGGGGAATATATCTTTTGCTTATCAGCAGTACATTGCTAGTGTTTTGAATATAGATAACTGGTTTTGTTAAATAAATACAAGAATTATCTTTGTTTTCCTATAATACTGTCTGTTTCACATATCCTATTAAAACTGATTTTTTTTTTGCTGATTTGTTATATTCACCTACAGATTATAGCTGTGTAGTTTTGAGATGTGATTTTGCTCTGTGTTATTTTTCTTCCCTCTATATTGTTTCTTTGATATAACATTTTTTTTAAAAAATTGAAGCAATACAAGTACAACATAAGCTACAGGTGTACAATATAGTGATTCAAAAGTTTTAAAAGTTATACTCCATTTATGCATGCTAAGTCGCTTCAGTCATGTTCGACTCTTTGTGACCCAACGGACTGTAGCCTGCCAGGCTCCTCTGTCCATGGGGTTCTCCAGGCAAGAATACTGGAGTGGGTTGCCATGCCCTTCTCCATCTTCCCGACCCAGGGATCAAACCTGTGTCTCTTACATCTCCTACACTGGCAAGTAGGCTCTTTATCACCACCGCCACCTGGGAAGCCAATACTCCATTTTTAGTTATTATAAAATATTGGCTATATTCCCTGTGTGGTACAATATATCCTTGTATATTATTTTATATCTAATAGTTTGTACCTCTTATTCCCCTAGCCCTATATTACTCCTTCCCCCTTTCCTCTTGCCACTAGTAACTACTAGTTTGCTCTCTATATCTGTGTCTGCTTCTTTTTTTTGTTATATTCACTAGTTTGTTGTATTTTTTAGACTCTACATATAAGTAATATCATGCAATATTTATCTTTCTCCATCCAATGTATTTCACTTAGCATAATACCTTTCAAGTCCAGCCATGTTTCTGCAAATGGCAAAATTTTATTCTTTTTGTGGCTGAGTAGTATTCCATTGTGTATATATAACATATCTTTTTTATCCCTTCATCCATTCAATTTAAGTTCTTAGTGTTATTTTGATTGACCTGTCTATCAGGCTTTTCCAAGTGGCACTAATGGTAAAGAATCTGCCTGCCAATTCAGGAGACATAAGAGATGCAGGTTTGATCACTGGGTCTGGAAGATCTTTGGAGGTGGGTCTGCCAACCCACTCCAGTATCCTTGCCTCGAGAATCCCAGGGACAGAGGAACCTGGCAGGCTACAGTCCATAGGGTTACACAGAGTCAGACAGGACTGAAGCAGCTTAGCATGCATAGCACTATATTTCCTCCTTTCTTTTTTTTTTTTTTTAAGAAGTATGTTTCTTGTAAAGACCTCCTACTAAGCATAGATTAAATTTTATTTATCCTTTATTAGTACCTCTTACTCCTTGGAGGAAAGTTATGACCAACCTAGACAGCATATTAAAAAGCAGAGACATTACTTTGCCAACAAAGGTCTGTCTAGTCAAGACTATGGTTTTTCCATTAGTCATGTATGGATGTGAGAGTTGGACTATAAAGAAAGCTGAGCGCCGAAGAATTGATGCTTTTGAACTGTGGTGTTGGAGAAGACTCTTGAGAGTCCCTTGAACTGCAAGGAGATCCAGCCAGTCCCTCCTAAAGGAGATCAGTCCTAGGTGTTCATTGGAAGGACTGATGTTGAAGCTGAAACTGCAATACTTTGGGCACCTAATGTGAAGAGCTGACTCATTGGAAAAGACCCTGATGCTGGGAAAGATTGAGGGCAGGAGGAGAAGGGGACGACAGAGGATGAGATGGTTGGATGGCATCACTGATTCAATAGACATGGGTTTGGGTGGACTCCGGGAATTGGTGATGGACAGGGAGGCCCGGCGTGCTGCGGTTCATGGGGTTGCAAAGAGTCGGACATGACTGAGCAACTGAACTGAACTGAGTACCTCTGAGTAAATCTTTGGTCTTTTGTGGTAAGATAGTAACAGATTCAGGTGTAGAGATGCCAGTCAGGGAATCCTGATCTGTTTGTTATCCTAAGTGGCTGTCCTTAATGTGTCCGTTAGAGACCAGTCATTTCTTTTCTGCTTACTTTGATGCCAGTTAACTACTTACTGGTTTCTATTCAATTCCATTAAAATAAAATTGTTGAAAAGTAGTATCAGAGGACTGGAATGTTCTCTAAGCAATATTGGCTACATTAGAGTTTGGAGGGGCCAGAAAGACACCATTTGCCCCCCAAAATCACCTTTTCTTTGTACTGTTGGACTCACTTTTAGATAAAGTAACACAGGTATGTATCCAGATGAATTTATTAATCATTTCCTCTAGCCTTCTAATTCATTGATGAGTTACAGTGAGTGAGAAATCCCTATCAAGATTGTTGACATAAATCCCAGAACTATTGATATAAGTGATCGTAAAAGGTTATTTAATTCAGCTCGTTGTTCTCAGGCAGTTAGGGTGTTAAAATTCCTGTTTTACAGATGGAAACAGCTTACATGGGAGAAAGTAACTGATTTTTTTTTTTAATGACCCAATATCATGTAGCTACTTAATGTCAGAACAAGAACTGAAATAGTGTAGTACCACTTCTGCCGTAAACACTGTCTTCATGGATGTTATAGTAGCTATTTATTGGATAAAAATATCTGGCCTTACATAGTTTTGAAATCCAAGGAAACCAGGAAAAAATTAAAACATTAATGGCTGTCTTCTCAAAGACTTCAACTCATATCTGTCTCCTTTTTACATTTAAAACATTTAATTTATTTATGTATTCTTTTTGGCTGCCCTGGGTCTCCTTTGCTGAGCAGGGACTTTCCTCTAGTTGTGGTGAGCAGGGTCTACTCTTTGTGCTGTGTGGGCTTCTCATTGCAGCGGCTCCTCTTGTTGCAGAGCATGGCTCTAGGCACACCAGCTCAGTAGTTGTGGCACATGGGCTTTCTTGCTCCACTGCGTATGGAATCTTCCTGGACCAGGAATGGAACTTGTGTCCCCTGCATTGGCAGGTGAATTCTTAACCACTGGACCACCAGGGAAGTCCCTTTTTTTACATTTTATAGTCTTTTTACTGAATAAAAACCATCAGGGCAATGAAGAGAAGTACATTGGAATGTAAAAGATTTGTACTAAAACTCTTGACTTACTTAGAAGCTTGTGGGTTTGGTAGATTTGTTTTTCTTATATAAATCAGTCATCTGAACAATCATACTCAGGGTAAACCAGGAAAAGTCAAATATCTTGGAAAAAGAGTAACCTTTACCAATTTTGCACACAGTTGTACACAGTGATGTCTTTATCATTGCATAACTAGATTTTACATAGTTTTAGGTACCGTGTACTCTGTTATGTGTTCTTTATCTTTGGTTTGGTCTTTTTTATATACACCTTACTTTGTACCTTCCTAGTTCATGTGGTTGGAAAAGACCCTGATGCTGGGAGGGATTGGGGGCAGGAGGAGAAGGGGGCGACAGAGGATGAGATGGCTGGATGGCATCACCAACTTGATGGGCATGAGTTTGAGTGAACTCTGGGAGTTGGTGATGGACAGGGAGGCCTGGCATGCATGGGGTTGCAAAGAGTTGGACGCAACTGAGCAACTGAACTGAACTGAATTCATGTAGGTATCCTTTTACAGTAATAGGTTATTTCATCATACATTTTCATCATTCCCCAGTAATTAGATTCTTCTCCAGCCTAATTAAAAAGCTCTAAACATCTTGGCAGAAATATTTTATTTTTAGCTGGTAGGGGAGCTATATTACTGAATGGTGTTATCATGGTCAAAAGACATAATTCATTGAACATTCTTCTTGCATATTTTTAGCTTCTTATCAAAGATTATATTATTTAACAGCGCTCACACAATCTAAGGACATATTCAATTCCTCACCAGTTTCTCATCAGCATTTGGTTTTATCATTCTTATCTATTTATGTTAATTTAATAAATATGAAGTATTATCTCTCCTTCCTTTTTTTTAATTATAAGAGAAACACATAATTTTTGTAGAACACTTAGAAATACAAAATATGGGAGTTCCCTGGTGGTCTAGTGGTTAGGATTTGAGGCTTCCACTGCCATGGCCCACGTTCACTCTAGTTGGAAACTAGAACCCACAAGCTACGTGGCATGGCCAAAAAAAAAAAAAAACAACAACTATATATATATATATATATAGAGAGAGAGAGAGAGAGAGAGAGAGTAATCCCTCTGGAGACAAGTGTTCCTTCTATGTGTAGCTTTTACTTAAATGAGCAATTTTTTTTCTACTAGAGCTCTTGAAGAAGGAAATGTTTATCTCTCAGTATTTTGAGAAATTAAGGCCAGGTTTTATCTACACCCTATCATCTCCATGCATAGTTCCCATTTTTCCCTAAAAGGCATCCATCTTCCACCGTTGACTTTGGAAGGATGAGAGAGTCTGAAGGAAGGTCAGAGTTGAAAGGTTGAAGGAAGTAGCTCTCAATAAAGTGTTGAGAATCAACTTTTAAAGAGAATTTTTTCTGAAAATAGGGGTACCCAGGACAGGAAATCCTGCTTTTTATTTGACATTTGGGACTTAACTTACTTTATTTCTAAAGAAAACTCCAGAGAAAACAAATTCTACAGACTACTGGCTAAAAGCCCCAGACTCTTATTTTCTTATTGGTAAATGTGGATGCATTTGGTTTATAGATTCAAAGAAAATATTTAAGGGGTGGTCACACTAATGAGAGTTACGGCAGTCACCTGACAGGAAGGACTTGTAGGGTGGGGTGAGGCCAAGACTGAGGAAATTCCAGAAAGTCTTAAAGTGTTTTACCTTTTCTCACTTCTCTTAGCGGAGTATGATAATTAAGGCTCCCTCAGGCATGTGAATAAAAGAGAGTGAAATGTGATAAAAATGTGTTACAGAAGAGTATTTCACTATCAGAATTCCTGTGTGTATGTTCCTCTACTTTCCTTGAGAAATATTGGAGGAAACTCCTCCTCCTTCTTGAACCTCAGACTACCACTTGTAAAATGAAGATCATAAATTAATAGTAAATGCATTTGAGATCTTGGGGTTTGGGTTTTTAAGTGTAGTTGATTTGCAATATTGTGTTCATTTCAGATATAGAGATCTTGTCATTCTTGATATTTGAGTGGGTTGGAGGTGGAAAGATATTGAAAGAAATGCTTAGTGCTTCACCCAGGAGCTCATTAAAAGCCATCTCATTGGACTTCCCTGGTGGTCCAGGGGTTAAGACTCCATGCTTCCAATGCAGGGGGTGCAGGTTCGATCCCTGGTCAGAGAACTAAGATCCCACATGCTGCATGGCCAAAAAAAATTTTTTTTAATTTAATTTAATTTTATTTTTTTATTTATTTTTTTTAATTTTATTTTTATTTTTTTTTTAATACCACCAACACAAGAATTTTTTTTAATTTTAAAAAGCCATCTTATCTCCAAGCTGTATTCCTCCTCAGAACCGGTGTCAGTATAACTTTGATTTTCAGAGACATTTTTCTATTTTTCTCTAAGAGCAAATGACTTTGCATATTCACTTTTTTAGTAGTTGAAAGAAAACAATTCAGAGTATTGATATCCTCATGAACCAGGTGGCTTTTGAGAGTGAGGGAGGAGAAAGGCTCTTAGATAATTTAACCCAAAGATTTAAATAAAAAGGTAGCAAAGATGGGAGATTTTATGCTTCTAAAACCAAAGAACCTAACCCAGCTGGTTCTAAATGGTCTTGCTCTCAATAACACTAGTATCAGAACTTCCCACATTGCTACAAGCACAGACAGAAGACTGAGCTCCTAGCAGGCTGCAACATGTAACACATACTCTTGGAATTAGGCTTGAACTTTACCTCTGACAGAATGCAAATATTTGAAATATCGCTCCAGTGTTAAGAACGCAAAACCTGTTCCTTTTTGTTTTTGTTTTTGTTTTTAAGTATATTTCCAAGCTCTCTCCCTTTTTGAGCCTTGAAAATTTTGGTTTTTATAATGATCATCTTACAGTGCAGCAGCATTTGGAATAAATCTTTGAAATTTCCTTTACTCTAACTCTCTGCAAATGAAAAATGTTTTAAGAACAAAAAGATGTGGATGAAGGGTATTCTGCCAAACTTATCTTTTCCCTTTGGCTGATGACCTTCATTTCCAAATGGTGGGCTGCTCCCACCATTTGCATCATAGGAGTCATGTGAATGTGACTGATGGTGCTGCTGACCTGAGTACGATGTGGCAAGGTTAGAGTTGCTGTTGCCTTTTTAAAAAAAATAGATTCAACAAATAATGTACATGGCAAAGCTGACTGGAGATGAAGTACATTAAATGTATATTGAATTTGCAAGAAACAATATTCTTTTTCTAAAATAATGAATTAATTTTATTTTTGGCTGCACTGGTCTCGCTACCCATGGCTTTCTTTAGTTCCAGCAAGCGGGGGCTACTCTTCCTTGCCACGTGCTGGCTTCTCTGGTTGCAGAGCACAGGTTCTAGGCGTGTGAGCTCAGTTGTTGTGGTTCATGAGGCTTAGTTGTTTCATGGCATGTGGGATCTTTCCAGACCAGGAATCGAACCCATGTCCCCTGAATTGGTAGGCAGATTCTTAACCACTAGACCACTGTGGAAGTCCCAAGAAGAGAGAGTATTATTGGTAGGACATAAGCAAACCAAATCCTTGGCTCTGATTTCTGACATGGCGTACTTCCTATCTCCAAGGGGGAGCTGCTGCTGCTAAGTTGCTTCAGTCGTGTCTGACTGTGCGACCCCATAGACGGCAGCCCACCAGGCTCCCCCGTCCCTGGGATTCTCCAGGCAAGAACACTGGAGTGGGTTGCCATTTCCTTCTCCAATGCATGAAAGTAAAAAGTGAAAGCGAAGTCGCTCAGTCGTGTCCAACTCTTAGCGACCCCATGGACTGCAGCCTACCAGGCTCCTCCATCCATGGGATTTTGCAGGCAAGAGTACTGGAGTGGGGTGCCATTGCCTTCTCCACCAAGGAAGAGCAGGGGGACTTAAAAAAGGGGTAGTTCACTATCTTAAACTTTATTGTTGTTTGATTAGTCCACTGAACTTAAAGGTTTAATAATTATTTACTAATGTTGAATTCAAAAGGATGCTAAATGTTTTACTCTTGTCTCCTGTCATATTGGATTTCAGGTATCTTTCCCACATCAAGTTATCTGGAAATAAATTGAGGTTTCAATGATAGGAATCTGCTTGAAGGCTCTCATTGCCAGCTGAATAAACATAACATACTCTCTGTATATTATGTCTAGGAACATCCTTTGACACTCAGGCTTTCTCTTGAGTTACTTTTCCAGTCTTAAAAGTATAATTTGGAATTTTCGTTATAGACCTACCCTAAATATGATAGATATAAATGTAATAATTTATGGGAATCATAAGAAAACTTTATTTTTAAACAGATCTGTACCTTTCACTTTTCTATTTAAAAAATAAAAGCTTATCTGTGCCCTCAGTAAGCTTCCAGTCCAGTATAGGAATGTGCAACAATTTGATAAGCATTGTAATGGGAGTGTGACTACGTCCTTGGGAACAGAGGGAGGGCTGCTTAGATTTATGGAGGAGAGGTATCAGATCAGAGGGAATTTGCTCAGCTCAGGGGTCACCAACCTCTGGGTCGTGGACCTATCAGATCAGTGGCAACAGTAGATTAGAAATAAAGTACACAATAAATGTAATGCACTTGAATCATCCTGAAACCATCCCCCCCATCCCCTGATCCATGGAAAAATTGTCTTCCATGAAATCAGTCCCTGGTGCCAAAAAGGTTGGGGGCCACTGGCTTAGCTTACACCCAGTCTTGAAGGAACAGGCATTGCTGGACAATGGAAGGATAAGCATAATCCAGGTGGAGGGAACTCATTTACATCAGGGACCTCCCAGCAGTTTGCTTTTCCTGGAGAGTAAAGGGTGAGGAAGAGAATACCCAGGGGGTAAGAAGGGACCAGATCTAGAACTGATCTTCTCTGACATACTAAGCACTTTAGATTTAATTCATGGAGTGATTAGAAATCCTTAAAGAATTTTGAATAAGAGAATAACATAGATTTATGTTTGGGGATGATTATTTTGTTTTACTTGGGATAATGGCAGCATCATAGAGACTTCATTGGAAGGCAGAGGAACCAGTTAAGAAAGGTCAGGCAGCAGTCCAGGAAAAAGATGATGAAGACATGAACCAGACAGCAAGAACAGGGATAAACTGGGATGGAGAAAGCCAACCACAGATACTGCCATCAGGACTTGACAGTTTGGAGAGACATGTCATTTTCATCTGAGACATGAGGATTCCATTCCAGTGACTGTTAAATTCCGAGGCTTTCTGGTTAAGGTGGTTAGGCAGAAATCTTTTGCAGAATGCATTACCTATATAGAGTTACTTATTTTCCCCTGGGCACCTGTGAATATGTAGTGCTTGATATTTATAACACTAAAACACATTCTGTGGTATTTAAAAACTAATATAAAATCCAGTCTCTTCTGTATTTTACTTTTAAAGGAGATTTGCAGTCCTCTGTTTTTAGCATTGCATCAAGATTTCCCATCCTCAAAAAAAAAAAAAAATTCCCATCCTTGCTACAAAACTTATTGCTGGTTTTTGTTTTTCAAACAGATTCCTCGGGGCCAAAGCCGAAGTGCAGGTGGAAGGAAGATGTCTGAAAATAGCTATTCTCTGGATGACTTGGAAATAGGCCCAGGTAAGCAGAGAGTACCACGTGTGGAAAGTTTTCTAGGAAGTACTCATTAGTAGCAATACCCTTGGACCTCAAAGCTGATGCTTTTAAAGGAAGAGTGGTACAAATTAAAAGGAAGGCTGTTATATACAAGTCATTCCCAAATCTGATTGTTCTCTCCAAATAGCTTCTCTGTGTTTTTAATTCATCTTTGTCAGTGGTAACCTGTGTTAACCAGAGGGTCATTTTGCAGGATTGTAAGGAAAGCACCATTACCAACAATTTTTGCTCCATGGTTGTCTAGGACTTGAGGGCTTCCATGGATGGACATTATCCCCTGTCAAGATTGCTGATTATCCTGTATTGCTGATGCTAACATAACACCTTGAGAGAGGAATTATTATGTTTTGAAGGGGGCATATACAAGCACTTCACACACACAAAAAATAAAATCAATTAATATAGGAAAACCATCAGCCTCCTAGGAATCAAAGAAATACAAATTAAAATGGCATTGTGACCTAATTTTTTCACATGTTAATTAAAGCCAAAATTTAAAAATATGTAACACTCAATGATGGTAAGCAGTCTCCTCTTAATGTTGGCAAAGTGAGTGAGTGTTGCCTTGTAAATAACAGTTATAATCCTGATTTCCTTCTTTGTATTCTTAATAGAATAGGTTGACTCTACAATAGCCTAAAATTTAGAATCTTGAAATCATTCAAATTGCATTTATCTTCTAATAAAACATATTGTTTGCATGCTTGCAGGTCAGCTGTCATCTTCAGCACTCAACTCAGAGAAAAGAGAGAGTAGGCGAAATCTAGAATTCCCACGCCTGTCAGAAACCTCCATAAAAGATCGAATGGCCAAGTACCAGGCAGCTGTGTCCAAGCAAAGCAGTTCTTCGAGCTATACAGTATGTGTTCGGCATCATTCATTCATTCACTCATCTAGCAAATGGTCACTGAGCATGGGAACTAGAAATGTCTCCCAGACCCTGACCTGTGAGCCCTGTCTCCTTCCTGGGGTCCAGCCATTCTCTCTTCACATAAATCCTACCCTAGTTTCATTTGTAATCCTTACCATGTTCTAAGTCTGACTTTGTTTTCCTAGGCCTTATTCCCACCCACCTTTTCTTTGGTGATGTTACCATCTAGTAATGCCATTGAGAATTTTCCCGTCTCTTCTACTTAATCTTGTTGTTAAAGAAGTAGTATTTGAGGAATTCCCTAGCAGTTCAGTGGTTAGACTTAGTGCTTTCACTGCCAAAGACCCAGGTTCAGTCCCTGGCCCAGGAACTAAGATCCCACAAGCTGCATGGTGGCCAAAAAAAAAAAAGTAGTATTTTATTAGTTTTAATATAAACACTTATTTTTGTCTTTGAGAGAAGAAAGGGAGAATACTGGAGAGAAATATTGAATATATTCAACATTAATGTGGGATGGGACATTTTCCTGCAATTTTAATTCATATATAATTCACCTGACATAAAAATCACCATTTTAAAATATGCAATTCAGTTACTTTTAATATATTCACAAGGTTGTGCAATCATCACCACTGTCTAACTCTAAAACTTCTCCATCACCACCAAGAGAAACCCATCCCTGTTCAGTGACTCCCAATTCTACACTTTCCTTATCCCCTAGCAGCCCCTAATCCACTGTCTGTTTTTATGGATTTTCTTGTTCTGGACAATTCACGTAAATGAAATCATACAACATTATGATCTACTTAATATTTAATTCTTAGGATGTAATACTTTTCTGAAGGAATAGAATAGTGGATAAGAAAAAGAGGGAGAAATGATAGGAGGGTGAGGTACTCTGTAAACACAAAAATGTGGTGTTCTAACACAATGGAGGATCTTTCCATATTACACTTTCCTAGGTTTAACTGGCAGGAGGACACAACAGAACTGCTTATTTGAAGTTACCTTTTAAATGCCATTTATTCATAAGTACACACGCATATGTACACATACATTTGTATCTTTCAAACATTTGTTCCTTCTAAGATTTCAAATGACAAATTATTAATCTCTTGATTTTTATTTTCTAATAAAATTGGAAGAATAGTATTAGCTTGTATTTGTTCCCAAGCGGACTGAACCAGTGTCTGTTAGAAATCACAGTGTGTATTCTCGGAATTGACCCTTCTTTCCCCCACAGGATGAAGTAGGCCTTTGCCAATAGTATTTATTGGTAGACCAAGTCTCTGGGCGGTGAATAATCTCATCTTGATTTTTCACTATAGTTTTCAGAAGAGATAATGTGTGTAAATAAGTAGTGAAGTAGAACATCACAGGCTTCTTATTCATTGGGAGTGTGAAAAAATAAGCAAATTTAGACTTCTCTTAAAAGGCAGGTCAGGAAATACAGCAAACATGATCTGTGGAGCTTAATTCCCTCTTGTTGCAAGATTTTGCTGCTTCTCAGTGCCTTCCTGCTATAAACATTCCGACCAGGTGATTCTCTAAGTGGAAAAACCTGTTTGGTAACTGTTTTTTTAACTCCTAATGAGAGTTTCTACATTGCGGTTCTCCTGCTCTGTAAATTTTAGAGTTGAAAAGCCTTAAGGAATTCTTGTAAAAAGCACATTTTATCTCATCCGAAAAGAATTTCTCAGGCCGCTACAGGGAGGAGCATGGTTGTAGCAAGGCACACACTCTTGATGCTGGGGGGCTGGGCTTTGAGGCGAGATCAGGAATAAGTTTCCGGTTGTTGTACGGTTGGTTCTGCAATTTTGGCTGCCACAGCTGTGGGTCTTAATCTGGAATTCCACACCTGAAACTGTCAGTCCCACTGACACTCCGTTCACTGGCCCTGTGGCCATAAATGGCTTGTTTTCTCCCTATACCTGAAGAATCACAAAGAACAAGAAAGGTATTAGATTACTAGGAGGCTAAAGGTAGGAAATGTTCATATTCATCTACTTCTGTATTGACTTTGGATCTAGTAATAAAGTTTGCTTTAATATTTTGCCCCAAGTGTCCTTTGCAAGGAAAACAAATATGATTATGCTCACTCCTTCTGATTCATGTCTGCTTTTTTATGTTGAAGCTCTATTATAAGAACTAGAATAAGGTATGTCTTTAGTATACTGTATGAATTTTATGCAAAAAAAAAAAGCCCACCAAAATATGTTTTTGAAAGTCTCACAACAAAAGGCTATTTTTCGGTATCATTAAGTATAATTTCAATTCTTATATATGTGCATCATCCCTGTCTTTCTTTCCAGGCCGGGCATTTATATATATGGTCAGTATCTTTTCTTAATTATTGGCACTTGGCACCTCCTTTCCCCTGCTCCAGAATGGTCTTTTCTGATAAAACTCACCAGCTTTGCATTCCCACAAGCTGTGCTGCTAGAAGAGTGAATCACGAGAATATTGTATGCTGGGGCGGCAGGGTGGAAGCGGGGAGGGTTGGTGTGTGTGTCTGTGTTGATGTGTCTATGTTCTAATGAGCATCAAGTTTTGGACTAGTTGTATAAATATTTAACTCTGAGGTGTGTGTGTCCACAGAGCTGCTTTTGTCATTTCACAAGTCAATGGGTTTTGCTTCTGAGAATTAGGGGGTTGATTTGACTTGAAATCTTGGAAAAGAATTTCTTTTTTAGCATTCGAAGTTTATTTAATAGATGGCTATGAAGAGAATTGTGAGACTTTTTTTAAAGTTCACAGACTATTTTTATTTTGTAGAATGAGTTGAGAGCCAGTGGTGGTGAAATCAAAACTCATAAATTGGAGCAAAAGGAGAATGTGCCCCCAGGTCCTGAGGTCTGCATCTCCCATCCAGATGGAGAAAAGGTGCGTTGAAAAGCCTGATGTCCATTTGCCAGGGAAGCATGTGTTCTAAATTAGTTGCGTAAAATTAGAAACAACTCTAGGCTGTAGAGTGTCTGGGAATTTGGTAACAGCTGCCAGGACAGATTGTCTTTTTTTGCAGGTCACATAATTTTGGTTGGGGAACTGTGCAACTTATAGCTGACCAAATAATGAAACTTCATTGGAAAATTCTTTTGCTCAGCAAATGCTTAAGTGATTTTTTTAAAAAACCTATTTTGAATAGAGATACCATCTTCAAAGTTATTTGTATATTATTAATTTAACACAGTTTGTATATGAAAATGTCATTCTTTCACTTCAGAGTATTTTGAAAGCTAGGCACTACTTAACGCACAGGCAATGCTGAACTTGTTCTTCAGTCACTAAGTCGTGTCTGACTCTTTGTGACCCCATGAACTGTAGCACACCAGTCTTCCCTGCCTTTACCACCTCCCGGAGTTGGCTCAAACTTGTGTCCATTGAGTCAGTGATGCCATCCAACCATCTCATCCTCTGTCACCTCCTTTTTCTCTTGCCCTCAGTCTTTCCCAGCATCAGGGTCTTTTCCAGTGAGTCATTTCTTCACATCAGGTGACCAAAGTATTGGAGCTTCAGCTTCAGCATCAGTCCTTCCAATGAATATTCAGGATTGATTTCCTTTAGGATTGACTGGTTTGATCTCCTTGCTGTCCAAGGGACTCTCAAGAGTCTTCTCCAGCACCACAGTTCAAAAACATCAATTCTTCAGCACTCAGACCTTCTTTATGGTCCAACTCTCACATCCGTACATAACAACTGGAAAAACCATAGCTTTGGCTATATGGACCTTTGTCACCAAAGTGATATCTGCTTTTTAATATGCTATCTAGGTTTGTCATAGCTTTTCTTACAGGGAGCAAGCATCTGTTAATTTCTTGGTTGCAGTTACTGTCCGCATTGATTTTGGAGCCCAAGAAAATGAAATCTGACACTCTTTCCACTTTTTCCCCATCTGTTTGCCATGAAGTGGTAGGACTGGATGCCATGATCTTTATTTTTTGAATGTTGAGTTTTAAGCCAGCTTTTTCACTCTCCTCTTTCACAGTCATCAAGAGGCTCTTTAGTTCCTCTTCACTTTCTGCCATTAAAGTTGTTAGAGCTTAACAACTAAATGTGAACAAACCATTCCATGTGGTCTTTACCTGCACGGAAGCTAATAGAGTAGGAGGGAGATGCGTAACAAGTTGGCAATTATAAAACAGCAAAACAAGTGTTAGAAAGGGCTATGTGTGGCCATAGAAGCTTGGGCTAAGGACACTTACCCTGACTTTCTCAAGAAGGTGATATCTGAGCCAGATCTTGAAGGATGAACAGGCCAAGTGAATAAGGGGAAAGTTGAGTAAAAAAAAAAGCAAGTGTATTCCAGACAGACACAACAGAGGTTTGGAAACCAGAGAACCCAACCAAGAGCGTAAAGTACACATAGGCAATGACGAGAGACAGATGAAGGGAGAGGGCCAGGGCTGGTCTTGAAATACCCTTAAAAGTATGGGTGTAGTCCTGTAGCAGAGGAAAGCCATGGGAAGATTTTAAGAAAATCAGATTTTATGCATTTATTGTTAGATGCATGGCTTAACTGGAGTAAGCAACAATATAGATGTCAGGTGAATTTATCATTTTCTCTGACAATCCATTACCCAGTCTCTTTGGTCTTTCATTCAATATGATGATCAAGTGTTAAGTTAGATGAGGAAAAAGAGCTTTCAAATCTGTTACATTGATTAATAGGCACATAATCATTGTTCCTGTTACACATTTTGACACCCTTGAGGCCATTCTACAAAAGGTGAGGAGATGATTAAAATGGGTTAAGAGCAATAGTTCTCAAACTTTTTTGACTGTAAGTCTTTAGAATAGATGTATTGACAGCATTGGATAGAGGAGCCCAGCTGGCTATAATCCATGGGGTCACAAAGAGTCAGACATGACTGAGCAGCTAACACACACACACACTGACAGCATACCAACAGGAACTCATGAGATATACTACATACTTGGACCAAAGTAAACATACAGAAAAATGGTCTCAGATTAATGGCCACAAAATTTGACTTAAAGAATTGTTGTTCAGTCGCCAAGTCATATCCAACTGCAACCCCATGGACTGCTGCATACCAGGCTTCCCTGTCACCGTCTCCCAGAATTTGCCCAAGTTCATGTCCATTACATTGGTGATACCATCCAGCCATCTCATCCTCTGTTACCCTCTTCTGATTATGCCTTCAATCTTTCCCAGCATCAGGGTCTTTTCCAGTGAGTCGGCTCTTTGCATGAGGTGGCCAAAGTATCGGAGCTTCAACTTCAGCATCAGTTCTTCCAATGAGTATTCAGGGTTGATTTCCTTTAAGATTGACTGGTTTGATCTCCTTGCTGTCCAAGGGACTTTCAAGAGTCTCCTCCAGCACCACAGTTCAAAAGCATCAGTTTTTTGGCGCTCTACCTTCTTTATGGATTCAAAGAATAGAACAGGAAAAAATTTAGGAGTTTTTATTTTATAAAATTTAATCACTTTATTTTATAAAACCATATCTCAAATATATTTTGAAATAATTAGACAAAGTACTTCTTTCATAATCATAACATAATCAAATTACAAACATCCTTACAACAGTGGGCTGAGGCACTATTTCCATGTCTCATGTAATGTTTCTAGTGAGTTCTCTCATCAGGCTGACTGGTTTTCCCATTTTTTTAAGTGAGAGATTATGTCTTACAAAAAGTTTTCTTATATACTCTAAAAAAAGACATTTAAGAAGTGAAATCCTGCATTGAAATCCTCCCATCTGTTCTTGGAGCATAACTTGAAAAATAATCATCTGGATAATTGTACTTGAGTTGTCCCTATTTCTAATTTCATGTTTCTTTCTTAATTGTCTTCTTGATTTGCAACTGGAACTCTGAGCTGAACTGGAAGATCAGAACATTTTAATTACAGTCTAAAAGGGCATCAGTGCAACTGAATCACAAATTGGGGAGTAGGTGGGGAATAGAAGAAGTAAAGATAGTACATAGCCTTCAAGCATATACCGTAGGTTCATGAACCCTTGGATGCCTTAAAGTTTGTAAAATTTTTCAAAGCCTCAGCTACCCTTTTGGCTATTTGCCTAGCTTTCGTTAACCAATACCTAAGAGCTGTTTGAACTTTGGTTTGTTACAAAAGGACATTAATGCCAGGATCAAGTTGCCTGAAATAGAGTATTTTGTCAAGGTATTGGTCTTCGCTTTCTCCTTTTGTGAATGAATTTGTACTTTTCTTTAATGAAATGTTTGAGCAAAATCTCACATGCTGTCTCCTGGCTGTTCCGTAGTGAAGTCATCTAGTTGGGTACGTGCAGTGATGTCATGATTGTCATTAAGCTTACCCTGCAGGTTCAAGGTGTCCAAATTGGAGGTGAAAAAAGGACATCTTGGGATAGATGCCCCTACTAATTAAGCAAGAATTGAAGAGCTTTTTGTAGCCATGCACTACTTTCAGTAAATTTATTTCATATCATTAAATGAAATAACACATTTAAAATAGTCATTCCAATACCTGGAACATAGTAAACATTTCATCAGTGTTAACTATTATTATACTGGTTTGTTTTATACCATGTCAGAACTCCTGTAATAAAAGGAGAATAAAGGGGGAAAAACTGACCATGCTGAAATTCACGTGCAGTCAGCTAACAACTTAATCTCCATTGTAAATTTATTCGGTACATTAGACATCCTGATATAAACACTCAGCATCACCCATAAAATCCCTGACATCTGAATGAAAGAATATTCCATGAAGAGTGCACGTTGGGTCATTTGATGACCCTTCATGATTTTGAATGTGGAAGAAGACATACGGAAGGACTAGGGGACAGGAGAACGGAGGAGTGAGCTTGTAGAAAGTTCTTTTATTTAAATTTGATGGCTAATGGGAAAAGTAATCACCTACACCTAAGATCTGCCATCTTGTTAAACACTACCATTTTGAGACTGGAATTAAATAAGGGAAACTAACCTTGAAGATAATACCAAAGGGTTGTTATAGATAAATTTGTTTTATAGCTATCAGAAGGTCTTCTGTACTAGCAAGCTTGTTTCAGCAAAATGTGGGTGGGCAATAAGGAGTTAGGAAAATGAAAGAATAATAGTTCCTGTATGTAAAGACTTTATCTTGCCTTGGAGTGAGTTACAGTTATAGGAGTTGTGGTTTTTGGTGAGGAGCTTTGCCCTCCCTGATAGAAGGTTTTGTTTCGCACCCCACTTTCCCTCTTTTTTTTTTTTTTTTTTTTTTGAGAGTAGAAAGATATATTCAGAAGTTCTTTTATAAAGGAAGATAATGCACACTTTTGGCAGTTGCTTGCAGTCTGTTATTCACGTAACTCTGTAATTGAGAGGCATGTTAATATCCTCGTAAAAGACATTTTGCTGCCTCTTGTTTAAATGCTCAGCTGCTCTGGGGCCCATTATTTCCCCTCAGGCGGCCGGTGACTGACTGGAGTCAGCAGGTTTTTATGGCATTAACAGCAGTTTGCTCTTTTATTTTTAATGTGATTCTTAATCCCCCCGCCTTTTTTTGTAGGTTTCTGCATCTGAGAATAGCCTGGCAACCCATTCCACCCCTGCTGAAGATGATTCCCGTAAGTGTTCGTTCTTCGGTCTGGAGGGTGAGGGTCTTGTTCTCTTGCCCCTGTTTGGTGAGGAGAGCGGGGCGGGGGGTTGGGGGGCTTGTCCCCAATTCTGTCAGCTCTGAGAATATGTAACATATTAAATCCAGTAATGCAGCTGATTAGATCTTTCACTTGGTTTTAACGACTGATGACTGGGTACCTTTCACACATCCCATGGCAAAGAGAGAGATGTTAAATTCAATGAAATATAATTAACTTGGGGCAAACTGAATATTTTTGATGCTTCTCTCATTGAACTTACCCTGTCTTTTATACCAAACCTTTTCAGGGTTAATGCTGTAAAAACTATAATTTTGAAGTTTCATTTTAATAGAAGTTTGGCCAAAAAGGACTTTATTTACAGGGATAAGAATTGGTATTTGAGTAACCTTTAAAAAATACCCTTTTCTTATTATATCTATATAAATATGTATTATAATCCGCCCTCTGGCTAAATCATTCCTGTTGGTGCTGAATTTGATCACCTTTTCATCCTACTTTGGAATCATTTTGAGCCTCTTTTCCCAAAGACAAAAATCTTTGTTTTTTAATTTACTGTGTCCACTTTTGATTCTGATGTTCAGTGTATTAGTTTTTTAATATATATAGATTTCTAGCTTTTCCTCAGGTTAATAACTCACTAAACATTGAAAACTCAGCAAGAAGCAGAAGTATTAGCTAAACAGATCTCTAGTAAACCCTGCCTTAAAATTTCAGAAAAATTCTTGCTGCTTGAATCCAAGAACATTCCATTTGCAATCATTTTGCTTGGACTAGAAATTTTTCTGAGTTTTGACTAGGTTTGCAAAACATTTTTTTGAAAAGTAAGCCTTAATCTTTCAATACTTTGTTGACATAACTCTAGATTTTAGGGAATTCTTTTATGGTTCCTTAGTAACTGCATGAATGACTTCTCTGTGCCTCTTCTGAGTTTTCCACACAGTGAATATACTGGCAGGAAATTAACTTATGTAAGTGACACGTCAATGACTATGAAAAAAATTTTATGGAGCCTTTTCCCATAATCTTCATCCATGGATATTTGCTGTAGGGCTGACCAAGAAGATGGTGTCAAATTATATACACACATACACATGAGCATGTGTTTTGAAATTTCTGCCCACACATTCCCCCATTTTCCAAGTTCAGCTGGAACACCCCAGAAGGAGTTATTGGGAGTGCTAATTGCCAAAAAGCCATCAAAGTCTACAAGCAGCCTTTAAAAATGACAAATGCTACAGGGCAGAAGTTTCCTTCTGTAGGGTGGTTTGGGTTCAGCTGCGTGTGGCAAAAGATGAGAAACCCTCTGCGTTGACACCCCAATTTATGAGAGAATCTAACAGCATAGCTTTTAGTATTAGAATATTCTTCAACGGAGAAGCAGTGTTTTTCCTGATGTTGAAAGGACCTGTCGATAATGGAGGTGCCTAAACTTGGCTTTGGGGAAGAACCTTTTCTGATACTTCTCTTGAGATACCATAAAATGTCTTCCTTCTGTAACTCAAGCAGGTAACTCCCAGGTCAAGAGTGAGGGCCAGCAGCCTGTGCATCCCAAGCCACTAAGTCCAGATGCCAGAGCCGCCAGCCTTTCTGAAGGTTCTCCTCCCAAAGCAGTGAAGGTATGATGGTGATTTCTCTTGGAGCCTGTAGACACTGGTTTACTAGTAAAGCTCATTGCATCTTTTATCACTGTGTTCGTTATAACCTGTTTTGGCTTTCCTGGGGACGAAAATGCCAAATAAGAGCACACTTGAACCAGTCAATTTACTTGAAAATCTTGCCACTTTTTCTTAGGCATTTGAGCCAGGCGTGATGAGGCTCATTAATATTGCTCTGTCTGGAATCTGGAAAGCTCCTGAAAGAAAACCCGAAGTGAAAGAAAATAACCTGACTTATTTTCTTGTTAAGTCCAAATTCATAAATCTATGAATGAGTAAAAACCTGTAAAATGAGCAATACAAAAAATCTGTTAAATTAAAATCAACCCATTGGATGGGAATGTACAGTGTTAACTTAAAGATAGCGGCTCCCTGGTCTGAGGAACTTAATGAAAACATGATTGGTAGTCAGTGCATTTAAAGAAAGAATGTGTACATTTCAGCAGGGTTTGGCCAGTCCATTTGCTCTATAAATGGGCATTCAAGTAACATTTACACTTGGTTATAATATTAGATATTAAGGAGTATACAAAATGTTTATACCATAGGAAGATTTTACTAGGCTACTCAATCTATGGTCTCCTTTTATTCACTAATTTTTAAAAGCAGCCTTTCCCTTTCTATGAACAAGTAAATATTCCCATAAAAATAAACAAAGGTAAAAAAGTATATATCCAGCCTCTCTTTTAGGCTGTTCACCTGGCTTGTTTTAATTGAATGCTTTGCTAATACCATGCTGATTTACCCACTTGCATTAATAACCAAACATACCTACACTTCTTTAGTGTCTTCCTCCTGTGGTGTTCTCTTAAGTAGTCAAGGTTTGTTTCAAAGGTTTTAACATTTGAGAGAAACTCAGTGGGTAGAATTAGTTTTAAGGTGATTTGTACTGCCTCAACTTCATGCACGCATCTGCCATTTCTGTCTCTCAACTGTGGGCATGATTGGTTTCTTGATGAAAGTTCTAGTGCACAGAAAGGATGAAGAGAGGAAGACAGAGGTGTGGGTTTGAAACAAAGGGAGGTAAGGAGAATCCAGGATTTAAAGGTTAGATTGAAAAAGAGAGTGGGGCAGGGGTGGGGGAAGATGGTAAACATAAAGATTTTAAAGGAAGCAGAGACATGAGGAGAATAAGATTTATTGAAAGGAACAAAAAATGAAGAAAGTAACACGAGAAAGCAAGTGAACTAGGAAGAAAGAACTGAGCTGCATGATGGGATCTGCATGTCCTTGGCGTGACCCTCTCTTCTGGCCTCGAAGCTCTGCTCATGCTGCCATCAGCACTTTTCTTTTTCCAGTATCTGGAGTCCAGCAAAGTAGCAAATGCCACAGGGTTAATTTCCTCTCCAGCAGCAATTCTGCCCAGATGTGAGTCCTTGGGTTGTGGTTCTGGACCAAGAATAGCAAAGCTGACTTGGCTATGGATTCCGTGCGCTTGAGGGACTAGGGGGATTCTGTAGCTGATCTAAGAACTAAAATTCTGTTCTCAAGTGTGTCTGAATTCTCAATCCAGTCTTGCTTCCCTCCCTTGGCTACTAGACCAGACTTCCTGGTCCTGGGTTGGACCTTTGGGACCCCTCCTTATTCATACTCCAGGATCTGAGCTGATGAGCCATGTGCAAAGAAATGCACCTCACTAAGGTCTTCCTGGCACATCAGAGAGAGGAGATGGAGATAAAGCTCCCTCTGTACCTGCCTCTTTGGCTCTGGTCACTCAGCACTAGAATAAGCCTGCTTGCACCAGACATACACCTCAGGTTTGACTGGAGTAAACTGGCCTGACTGCCTCTGTTTGCTCAAATGGTTATGGTGTTGTATAGAGCTCGGGGTTTTACCCAATCACATCTCCACTTTTATTTAAGGACTGTTTATTTTCCCTTCCTCAGAGTTTGCCTTTACATTCTGCAGGCAAGTATGTAGATACTTTAGCGTTTCCAGGAAAACCTGCTGACATAACTGGTCTCATGGCTATAGACCATGCAACAGAAGTTTTTTCTCCACTGGGAAATTACATACAGCTAAGAATAAATGTGTTCACTCAGAATAGATTTTGCGTCCCCCACATCCTGGAAAATGTGCTGCCTAGTAGTGCCTGTTATTGAAAATAGGACATCTAAGGTAAAGACTCAATTCATTTCAAATTTTAGCTTCAGTTCAGTTCAGTTCAGTCGCTCAGTCGTGTCCGACTCTTTGCGACCCCATGAATCTCAGCACGCCAGGCCTCCCTGTCCATCACCAACTCCCGGAGTTTACTCAAACTCATGTCCATCGAGTCAGTGATGCCATCCAACCATCTCATTCTCTGTCGTCCCCTTCTCCTGCCCCCAATCCCTCCCAGCATCAGCATCTTTTCCAGTGAGTCAACTCTTCGCATGAGGTGGCCAAACTATTGGAGTTTCAGCTTCAGCATCAGTCTTTCCAATGAATACCCAGGACTGATCTCCTTTAGGATGGACTGGTTGGATCTCCTTGCAGTCCAAGGGACTCTCAAGAGTCTTCTCCAACATCACAGTTCAAAAGCATCAATTTTTCAGCACTCAGCTTTCTTCACCGTCCAACTGTCATATCCATACATGACCACTGGAAAAACCATAGCCTTGACTAGACTTAATAAGGTAAAATAAAACCAAACAAAAAAAAACACTCCACAGATGATATTAGTCTTTAAAAGTAAGGATTTTGTCTATTTTGAACACTGGCCAGACAGTTCCGTTGATGAGACTTGGCAGTAAAGAAGTTTAAATAGCAGGTTCCCTTCTCAAAATAGGTGTTCTGGGTCTAGAGCTCAGTAGACCCTGTGAGAAGGATCAGACCTTTCAACTCAAGAGACCCAGAGGTCTCTTAAGCTTTATGTTCTCCCACTAAAATGTTATTCCCTAAATGTTCCTGGAGGGAGGATAAGGAAGGAGATATGACTAGCCCTAGAAACATCTACTGGTCTGGGATAACCCCACCCCAGGATGCTAGGCTTGTCTTGCTGTTGGATGTGGAAAGAAAACACGGCAGCCTGAATGAGAGGCTGTACCCTTTGTACGTGTCCCTTCCTTCATGGACAGGGTAGGAGGTTTTATGCTGTTTTGCAAATCTATCAGAATTATGCTAGAAGGGCACCTAGATTCTTTTCTGACTACCTACATCATTACTGCTTTCTCAGAGCACTAACGTTTCCTCTACATGTAGAACAACCTATGTAAGGTGTGAATATCTCCAAAATGCTTTCACAAAGAATTTCACAAAAAGCCAGCAGAAGGGTTAAGGCCAGAGCCAGCCCAGCCATATACTGTATGGTGGGGAGGGTTTCAGTTTAATTACCCAGATATTTTGCACAAATTGGAAGGAGGAAATGAAAGGCTTTTTATAGTGTTCTATCTGAGGCATGGAGGCCTGACATTAGTACAGAATTTTCTTCTGATTTCACTATGTCTAAAGGCTAGTTGCTTTACCACTTATGGCCAGCTGCTGCCTACACACCGATATATACCCCAACTGGGGCCTTTGTCGAACTAAAAAATATATGTAAGACGAGAGCAAAAGGATGTAGATAAAGTCATAAAAATTTATTGGAAAAAAAGCTTTAAGTAGATGCTGATCAACAGAAGGCCTGTAACATCCCCCAGATGGGAAAGACCTGAGAGTGTTTAGGGACATCAATTATTTATATATTACCACATTCATTCCTGACTATCCCTAAGACATTATCTACATATTTTAATTTGAAACAAAGTGAAGACTTGTTCATTCAAAATGCTGTGGTGAAATCATTTTCAATTGGGTTAGCATCTGCTCTCTTCCCCAAAGAGTTTCCTTTAGTTATGGAAATTTATTCCAGGACAATTTAGAAAATACTCTCTCAGTTTGTTAGTCGAGGATTCTGAGTTTTAATTTTAATTCTGTTATTACTGACTGTGCAAGCTTTAATAAGGCACCTGATATCGTGGTGCTTTAGTGTGAAAAATGGTGAAGGAGGGGAGATGACAAAGCATCTTATGAACTGCAAAAAATATAAAGATTAAAAAATGTCTAAACATTCTATTACTGGCAGTGTTTTAAATGTGGCTGGGCCAAGTTCGAGCATGCCATGAAGGCATGGGCAGGATGTATGCCAGGCCTACCATAATGGTAGAGATTTTTGGGCACTGACTATGCTTCCTGTTGTCTGAATAGACACGGGGGCAATTACAGAAAAGTGGCTGAGAGCCCAGGACAGAGGAAATAAAGGGAAGGCACAGCCGCAGCCACTCTGACTTGGCATATTGCCATGTTGGGCTCCTCTTGTCTTTATAACACTATAGGGGCCCTTAGGCAGCTGCCGCATAACCCTTAAATGATATTGAAAAGGGTGTATGTGAAAAAGGGATAGGAATAATGGGAATCTGGCAGGTCTGGCTAGTTAGAAGCTTGTGGTTAGTCAGATGTTTGAGCTAGCAATTTATTAATTTGATGTTAAGGAGAGGAATGCCTTTTCACTTGTTGTGAGTGAAGGCCCTAGTCAAGAGAGAGCAAATGTAGGTCAGGTGTGGGAGGTAGGAAGACAGTGAAGAATTGTTCATGAGACACTCCTTGTGTGGGTGAAGGCTTGGAAAACTCTCCTGAGTTGGTACTCTGATCTAACCTCAGGTGGGTATGAGTGAGCTGATGTTACCACGATTAGCAGCATTACTTGGTAAAGAAAGAAAACGTGGTCTTATTCTTGGATCTGAGTCTGTATCTGAGCTTCAGCTCAGCTGCAGTAAAAAGCGCTCCAGGGCACACCGAATGCTTTGTATTCACTGAAGGTTCCTGTTTGTCTCTTCCAGCTTCTGCTTCCTGCTCCTGGTACCTAATTTTTGCTCCTGCCTTCCACTTTCCTCCTAATGTGAGCTCAACTTACAGCTTTCTATTCTGGGCTGCACCCTTCTACTGTGTGTTTCTGTGTGTGTGTGTGTGTGTGTGTGTGTGTATGTTAAACAGAGGTGTGCTCTGTAGGCCTCCAATCCCCTTTAGCAGAATAATACCCATTTCCTCCTCTGCCATGGGAAAGTTCTGTCTCCTGTTCTGCCTTTACTGACCAGAATGAACACGTATTCTCCTAAGTGTTAAAAATACAGCATTCATCCTAGAGCTGAAAAAGGTTTTCACTGATAAGTAAATACATTGGGCCTATTACTTTACATTGTCTGAATTGTGATTTGTACAGGCTTTAATTGTACTATTATATCCAAATTTTATTCTTTTAATATTTCCTGCTTGCTAGGCAAGGACCTAGTCCTTTTAGAGAAACTAATTAAATTATGCAAGGACATCTCCACTTAGGCCCTATCTTGTTAGAAGTGTCGATATAAGAAAAAACAATTTGGGAATTTCCTAGCAGTCCAGTGGTTAGGACTCTGATTTCTCACTGCCAAGGGCACAGCCAAAAAAAAAAAAGGAAAGAAATAAAGAAAAACCAATTCTACATCAAGATTCTACTATATAGCACTGGGAACTATGCTCAATATCCTGTAGTAAACCATAATGGAAAAAAATATGAAAAGAATATACATATATAACTGAATCACTAAGCTGTATACCAGCAACTAACACAGCATTGTAAATCAACTATACTTCAATAAAATTAAAAAAAAAAAAAAGGAAACATTTTCGAACTCTAAATAATGCCCTAATATCTGCCAACAGCATTCAGTACAGTAACATTTGATCATATTTAAATTCCTCAGTTGTGCTTGGTAAACTGAGTTGTAGGTGTAGTCTTTGATTTAACTTTTTCTTTTTGACTGTAACCCTAGGGATGGAGAGCCTGCTGTTAACACTCAGCACCCCCCCCCCCATTTTTAAATCCTTTGGTGCTATTTGGGAGTTTACCACCAATTTTATTAAATCCCCTTTTATGGACCTTAACCTTTACTCCTCTGCCCATTTTCTACTGTCATTTCCTGTCAAAATCTGCTTGGCAACCATTCCTATTTTTGCTTTACTTCTTTGTGAATCATGTGGCAAGTGAGCCAGCAGTCTGATTTTTTTTTTTTTATGGGTCTATTTTCAGACTTTTTAAATTAAAATTCTATCTTACCCATAAGCTGTTTTATTTTAGGCTTACCTTAACCATTCAGGCCTTGAGCTTTGGGACTGAATTGTATTATTGGCCACCATACTGGTTCTGGTGGCAAAGGGGCCACCAACGTGCCTGAGAGAGCTTCCAGACCACCTTAACCAAACTGCTCCTACCTTTACTCTTAACAGTTGAGGTGTTTCTGTTGGGACAAGTCAAGGATCACACACAGCTAGAGACTTCTTACCCCCAACCCTAGTGGCCATGTAACTACCTCTTATCGTGTAAAACTTACAGCTTTGGAACTCTAGCTTTCATCAGTGCTAGAATACAGTATGTAGTTTGTGTGTGTTCAGTCTCTCACTAGGGTCCAACTCTTTGTGACTCATGAACTGTAGCCTACTAGGCTCCTCTATCCATGGGATTTCCCAGGCAAGAATACTATAGTGGGTTGCCACTTCCTTCTCCAGGGGATCTTCCCAACCAAGGGATCCAACCTGCATCTCCTGCTTTGGCAAGTGGATTCTTTCCCACTGAGCCACCTGGGAAGCCCTTTTGTAGTTTAGGATTAATTTTACCAGCAGCAACTTTGCTCACCCTGCCCATATTCCACACTACAAACAGCTCACGAATTCCCTATTATGACTCCTCCCACCCTGCCCCAGTACATTAGTTTTATTCTCCTTTTGGTTTTTTAAAAAGATTATAGAACCTATAGTTTTATTGGGCTGTGCTTTTTTCTGTTGTTCTAATAAAATTGTTTGTGTCTCTTTTAAAATGTTCCATTTTATGTGTCCATTTTGCTTTATTTAAAAATATTATGTCTAGTGGATTAAGTCAAGATTATAAGCAGAAGGGGCTGATAGTTGCTTTATCCAAGTATCTTTTCCAAATATATACAAAAAAGAATGTCTATATGTGTATAACTGAGTTTGCTATATGGCAGAGATTGGCACAACATTGTAAATAAAGTACACTTCAAAAAAAAATAAAATAAAGTACACTTCAATAAAAAAAGTTTTTAAGTAAATGAATTTTTTAAAACCAGTGTCTTTTCCTACTTCCCAAAGCCAAATGCTCTTTCTCTCCTTGAAAGTTACCCCCTTCAGAAACAGTTCTTTAAAAAGCCTGTCCTGCTTCTATTTGGCACTTAAACAATTGTCTTTCTTCTGTGTCTGATGACATTTTCTCCTAATTTCCTGTCTGCAGAATCATTTTGTGTGTACTCGTGTGTGTGTGGTGGTTGGTCTAAGCCTTTCTCTGCAATCTGGCCCTAGATCCACTCATCCTCAGTGGCTGCTGCACTTAGAATAGCCAGGCAGCCTGGGTAAGGAATTCAGGAGAGCCTATGGCCTTAAAGAGTCAAATGATAGAATTATAGCAGGCTTAGTGTTCCTCTGAGAATTGACAGCCCAGGTAAGGGAGCCCATAGATAACAAAGTAAATCCCGGGGCCCACCTCAGCAGAGTACTAACTTCTCACTGCCTTAGCTAGCTGAAGTTGTCCTTTTCCTTTTCCCAGAAGTTTCAGGCACCTGCAAGAGAGACCTGCGTGGAATGTCAGAAAACAGTCTACCCGATGGAGCGTCTCTTGGCCAACCAGCAGGTGTTTCATATCAGCTGCTTCCGTTGTTCCTATTGCAACAGCAAGCTTAGGTAAGCCAGACCAAACAAGCCATCTCTGGAGGTAGTTGGACCTCCAGAGGGAGCCTTTGGTTTTTAGAACACTTAGAAATGCTAATAGTATCTGCTGTTAGAAGAGCTCAGAGAGCTACAGACAAAAATTAATGAAGTTATAGTAGCTGTTCAGGTGATTATTGCTGATCCAAAGATAGACTACAAACTGGTAAAGTTGGAAGATGAACATTTTAGGATTTCAGCTTCTCACCTACTTAGTACAGTTGAGAACCATGTATGCTTTGACATGTGTTTAGAGATGTCATGTTTTTGAGGGAAGTATCCCAGAAAATTGACTGTGTTCTAGAGATTTACAATCATTGCTTTTTCTTTAATAAAGTTGGGAGGGTGATTAAAAAAGATTGTGTGTGCTGTTGAGGATCTTTGAAGAAAGTGAAAAGTACCATTTAGTTACAAGCATTTTATAGTAAATGATAATGGTGTTTAGAACTTCTTGGTACATTGCCATTAATTTACACGTTAGGACTAAAGCTTAAATCATGCAGGTTGTTGGTGACCTAATTTAGCAGAATGTTTTCCCTTGGTATCAAGGAATCATACAGTTAAGAAATCTCAAGAGGATACTTGTTGAAGCCCTTCAGGTTATCCCAAGTACTGTATAAATGGCAAAAACAGCAAAAATAGTAGATCCTGAAGAACACATATTTTTCTGTATATTGCTTTGTTTTATTTTCTGAGAAAATAATGATGT
Source organism: Cervus canadensis (assembly GCF_019320065.1). NCBI lineage: Eukaryota > Metazoa > Chordata > Mammalia > Artiodactyla > Cervidae > Cervus > Cervus canadensis. The sequence goes on along the minus strand of NC_057410.1, from coordinate 26,200,095 downwards.
ATCATTTCTTCTTAGTAACTCAAAGTATGGATATAAATGTGGCAAATTGTAGAAATATTCCATGTGAGCTCATTTTATTCATATTGGAGGAGGAAGTAACCAGGATGGCATTTCTTCCAGCCTTCCTTCCAGAGCAGGCATCCCTTCCACCATACTGTTGAAAGATGTCCTGGCACCTGTGTGGCACTTCTGGGTGGGTTAATACCCCACTTCAGCTAGTTCTGGTGTTAGCGCTAGCTCAACAACTTTCCCTTATGTTGAGCCAAAATGTGCGTCTATAACTTCCACTCAGTGGTTCTTTTTCTGCCCACTGTATTCTTTTCTTCAGAGCACATTCTTCTAAATTTTTGAATTTTTATGTTTCTCCTGTGGAAATAACTTGTTGTTTTTCTACCCCTCCTATAAAACGTGTTACCCTTTGAGAGACACCAGATGTCCTAAAGACCTGTCCAGCACTGACGTTAGGGTAGACTGACTTCTGGCTGTTGTTTGCTGTTCTCCTATTAACCATAGCTTTCCTTGATTCATCACTGGCATCTACTGAGTGCCAGCCATTGGCAGAGCATTATACCCATTCCTGCTTTTAAATTATAACACAAATGGGAAACTAGGAGGAAAATGATTCAACTTTTTACAAAGGAATATCATTAAAAATAGTTACATGTTATAAATAGTTAGGAAATAGGAGATGATCAGAGTTAGGTGGAATTACCTAGGGAAGACTTCTTGGAAGTAATTTTTTTTAACAATTTTGACAGAGGGGAGGGAGTGAAACCACTTGAAATGGGAGCATGCACCAAGTGGAAGAATGTCTTCTGAAGTTTCAGGCCTAGAAATGAACATTTTTTAATAAGGATAATAAAAACAAACATGTTTAAAAGGGGATGGAGCATCCTCGGTTGACTGATGATGTGCTTTTTAAAAAAATTTATTTATTTGGCTGCACTGGGTCTTAGTTGCAGCACATAAGGTCTTTAGTTGTGGCATGTGAGATTTTGTTCCCTGACCAGGGATCGAACCTGAGCCCCCTGCATTGGAGTGCAGAGTCTTAGCCCCTGGACCACCAGGGAAGTCCCTGAAGTGCTTTTAAAGATATTTTTCTCACTTTGCATCTTCTGGAAATACTGGAGTTGCCAGGTTTCAGACTACTGGTATAAATAAAAGTATACAGATTTGTTAACTTTATGCTTTTTTTTTTTTTTAAACAACAGTCTAGGAACATATGCCTCTTTACATGGGAGAATCTATTGCAAGCCTCACTTCAATCAACTCTTTAAATCTAAAGGTAACTATGATGAAGGCTTTGGACACAGACCACACAAGGATCTATGGGCAAGCAAAAATGAAAACGAAGAGACATTGGAGAGACCAGCCCAGCTTCCAAATGCAGCGGAGACCCTTCAGAGCCCAGGGGTAGAAAATGCCCCCATTGAGAAAGTGGGTGTGCTAACTGCAAGTATGGAAGCCAAGGCATCCTGCCCGCTGGAGAAGGAAGACAAGCCAGCTGAAACCAAGAAGCTGAGGATCGCCTGGCCACCCCCCACTGAGCTTGGCAGTTCAGGAAGTGCCTTGGAAGAAGGGATCAAAGTATTGAAGCCTAAGTGGCCGCCTGAGGATGAAATTAGCAAGCCTGAAGCTCCTGAGGATATAGACCTGGATCTGAAGAAGCTAAGACGATCTTCTTCTCTGAAGGAGAGAAGCCGCCCATTCACCGTAGCAGCTTCATTTCGAACCTCTTCAGTCAAGAGCCCAAAAGCCTTGTCCCCACCTATCAGGAAAGGCTGGAGCATGTCAGAGCAAAATGAGGAGTATGGAGGAGGTGTAGCAGCAGAAAGGAAACACATGGAAAATGCCAACGCCTCTGAGAAGAATGAGAGTGTGGGGAAAGCAACCTGGCCCAACAAGGGATCTAAAGGAGGGGAGGCTGGGCGGAGAAGTAAGGAGATTCACAGTTTTGAGATGGGGAGTGAAAATCTTATAGAGAATGGTGCAAACTTAGATGAAAGTGATAAAAACCTCCTCAAAAAGCAGTCTCCACTAGAACCCAAGTCAAAAACTTGGTCTAGCTATACAGACAACCCCTCCACTAAAGAATTCACTACTCAAAATCAGAAATCCCAGGATGTGGGATTCTGGGAGGAAGAAGTAGTCGAAGAGCTGTCTGTAGAGGAACAGATAAAGAGAAATCGGTACTATGATGAGGATGAAGAGGAAGAATAACAAATTGCAATGATGTTGGGCCTTACATTTATGTGAGTGTCAGTGAGTTACTGCCCTTATCAAAGTGATACACATAAACAGCTGTCTCAGCATGAACTGAAATTTATGAGGAAGTAACTTTGGAAGAGAGTTCCTGCTTCAAAAAAAAAATCCCATACTGCAGCTTAAGTGAACCAATTCTAAACGCTAGAGATAACATCACTTAAATCCTCTATTTTAGCAATGATGATATACACAACTGCTTTAAGGTCTTTTGGGGGCAGGAGTGTGTATGGTGGAGTGGGGGGGGGATATTCCAACTGATAAGGTCCAGATTTCACTGTATTCCTGAAAGACAATATGAAAATAGATGATTAGTAGTGTACTGTTCCACTAAAAATTCAATTATGGAATGAGCAGAAGGGATTTAGGGGCCTAAACATTATAACTGAATGCACTTTAGTATAAAGGGCACAGTTTGCATATTTTTACATGAATACCAATTTATTGTTTAGTATTCCTCTGCTAAGAGATTAAATATTTAGCCTTTTTAAAAAAATTAGGTTAATTTTCTTACTCTGATGTATATGGGGGATTTATTGCTTACTCTGATATATATGGGGGTTTATTGCATCCTGCTTTCTAGACCACATCCTGAACCTAGAGTATTGAGATACAGCACAACCATCTTTTCAGAGTACCTTTTGAGCACCCTTGGTGCCTGGAGGGATTCATTGTGTCCCAAATAAGCTATGGTATTTGCCAATGAGTATGACCACACCCCAAGTGATTGCTTTCTTCTCTGGTGGTCTCTGTGTTTCTCATAATTTGCTGAAAGCTGCAATATTTTTATAAGATCTTTTATATTTGCCATGTTGCATATTGGAGCAAAGTGATGAGTTAGTTTAAAGGAGGAATAACAAAAAAGAAAAAGATGCCTTAAACCACTTGAGCTCAGACCCCCCCGACCCCTATAATTCTACTTCTGATATCCCCTTTCTGGGACATTAGTTTTTGAATACTTATAAGTTCTGAAATGTATAGATTTTTATGGCAGACAGTATTCCTAGGGTGCAATTAAACCAATTATAGGCCTTTCTTGAGAGATGATTTTCTAGTGTTAAGGTTTTGGAACAATATAAACTTGAGTACATTTGTTGTACATAATTGATATTCCAAATTGTATTTTGGCGGGGAGAGAAGCATTTTAAGCTATAGGCTTTACTTTATACAGCTTTTTTCGAGATTTAGCTCTGATGTTTTTTAGAGATGTAAAAATATTCTGCTTTCTTACAGTCTTGCTTACTCTGAAACATTTTTATTCAATAAAGCTTTTAACTGACATTTGAACTTTCAGTGTTCCTTTTCCATTATTATTTTACATTGTTACTGTCTCTCAGGACTTTTTGCCTTAGCAGTTTGGGTAGAAAAGGCAAGTGCGTCTGATGGGTTTCGAGAGAAGTACTATGTATACTTCTCACCACTAGGTGGTGGTGTTGAGCTGGTCTTAGGCTTTCATTCTCCTAGAAGACAAATTTTTCTTCAAAATGGAAAGCAGTCTGGCAACAAAATTATTGTGTGCATTCAAAACAAGACGCTTGTTTTACCAATTCAAGATGCAGTGGTGGTTTTTATTAATTAGTTAATTATTGTTCAGTTGCTAAGTAGTGTCCGACTTCCAACCTCACGGATTGTAGTACACCAGGCTCCTCTGTCCTCCAGTATTTCCCAGAGTTTGCTCAAATTCTTGTCCACTGAGTCAGTGATGTTATCTAACCATCTTATCCTCTGCTATCCCCTTCTCCTGTCCTCAGTCTTTCCAAGAATCAGGGTCTTTTCCAATGTGTCGGCTCTGCCTCAGGTGGCCAAAGTATTGGAGCTTTAGCATCAGTCTTTTCAATGAATATTTAGAGTTGAGTTCCTTTAGGGTTGACTGGTTTGATTTCCTTCCAGTCTTAAGAGTCTTCTCCAGCACCACAATTCGAAAGCATCAATTCTTCAGTGCTCAGCCTTCTTTAATGGTCCAACTCTCACATCTGTACATAATTACTGGAAAAACCATAACTTTAATTATATGGACCTTTGTCGGCAAAGTGATGTCTCTGCTTTTTAATATGCTGTCTAGGTTTGTCATAGCTTTCCTTCCAAAGAGCAGTTGTCTTTTAATTTCATGGCTGCAGTCACCATCCACAGTGATTTTGGAGCCCAAGGAAAGAAAATCTGTCACTGCTTCCACTTTTTCCCTTTCTATTTGCCATCAAGTGATGGGACCCGATGCCATGATCTTAGTTTTTTGAATGTTAGGTTTCAAACCAGGTTTTTCACTCTCCTCTTTCACCCTCATCAAGAAGCTCTTTAGCTCCTCTTCACTTTCTATTAAAGTCGTATTATCTGCATATCTGAGGTTGTTGCCTTTTCAACTGGCAAATTTGATTCCACCTTGTGATTCATCCAACCCAACATTTCTCATGATGTACTCTGCATTTAAGTTAAATAAGCAGGCTGACAAAATACAGCCTTGTCATACTCCTTCACCAGTTTTGAACCAGTCAATTGTTCCACGTCCATTTCTAACTGTTACCTCTTATCCTGCATACAGGTTTCTCAGGAGGCAGTTAAGGTGATCTGGTATTCCCATCTCTAAGAATTTTCCAGTTTGTTGTGATCCACAGTCAAAGCTGTAGTGTAGTCAATAATTCTATCTCCAAGGAAATCTACACTCCCATTTAAAAAGGAAAAAAGCAAAAAACACCTTAATAAGGTAAAGTATACTTCACCTTATAATTACGCCTAAATGCTAAATGGAATCTTTGAATGCCTCTGCTGGACTTGAAATGGACTTGTTTTTTGCTCCGGGCAGAGGTATGGTTGTCATTTCATTTCCTTGTTTGCAGAGGCAACTGCCCTGATTAGTAAGGTGCTTTTTTTTTTTTTTTTTTTTTTTTTTTAAATGGGAGTGCAGATTTCCTTGGAGATAAAAATGCTTTTTCAGTCATCTGTTAACATTTTCCAGGGTTGCTGTGTGTTCCAGTTTCTTGCCTGGTCTTCAAAGTGGATGGCTGGATACTACTATCTGCTCTTGACTCCACTACAGGCTGAAGTAATTTAGAAAGCCCTGAAAGCCCTGTTCACTGAACAGTTAATCCAGAAGCACCTGCTGATTTTTACAAAATATCCAATCCTGGTTTGAGTTTAGCTACCTTTACTTTGTGACTCACTATTGCTCTAACCTATCCAAATGGTGCTCATCACATCTACTAACCTTATACAAAAAGTGAGTGCCTAGGGTGGGCATTTTATTGGTATCAGTTGAGTGTGTACCTGCTCAGTTGTGTCCAACTCCCTGCAACCCTACATACTGTAGCTCAATAGGCTGCTCTATCCATGGAATTTTCCAAGCAAGAATACTGGAATGGGTTGCCATTTCCTCCTCCAGTGGATCTTCGCTATCCAGGGGCTGAATCCGCATCTCCTGTGTCTCCTGCATTGCAGGCAAATTCTTTACCACTGAGTTGAGTAAGTCACCATATATCAGGTATGTGAGGACTGCGATTATCCTGGGAAGAACTTTTCCATGCCTTTCAAGAACTAAGATAGATATAAGTAGAGATAAGAATTAGTTCCATAATCAATACAATAAAAGGATATTCTTATATCAAGAGAATGACCAGATAATACTAAATATTCTTAGAAAACAAAAGCACCTACAGCCAAAAAAAAGCATTTATTCTCTCAGCTCTCTGAATGAAGGCAACTTCTTGGACTATGTCAAGGTTGACAGTGGAATGACGTGAATTTTTCTGTTGGTGAAGCAAGAAAAGGCCTGCTTTGGAACCTGAAATGATTAAGGAGACTCTGTTCATGACTGCTACAAGGGCCAACTTAGTTCTGCCAGCTTGCAGGTCAAATTACTCCTGGCCTAAGTGAAACCTGTACTAAGTTTACTCTCACATATTTCATCAGCAATATGTTTTCTTACAACCAAGAGGTTGAGGAATGTTACAAAAGTGTTTTTCTGGGAATAGGTCTTGAGACCAAGATCACGGTGTATAAGCTCCTGTAGGCCAAGTTAGCGTGTTCTTTGTTTCCTGGGGCTCTGATTTGAATTCCCATGGGATCAAGAAGCGTTTACTTTTTTTGAAATTAGTCTTGATTATAAGGTAGTTACCATCAAAACTATTTGACTTTGGATGAAAATGGCTTCAGGCATGGTTTTAGACCAGCAGCAGTGGTATGACCTCTGAGTTTGTCAGAAATACCCATTCCTGGGCCTATCCTGAACTTCCTGAATCAAAACTTTGGATGGAGCCCAGGAAACTTTTGGCAAACTTTTAGCAAATTCCCTATGTAGGAGATCAGTTCAGTCGCTCAGTCGTGTCTGACTCTTTGCGATCCCATGGACTGCAGCAAGCCAGGCTTCCCTGTCCATCACCAACTCCTGGAGCTTATTCAGACTTATGTCCATCATGTCAGTGATGCCATCCATCTCATCCTCTGTTGTCCCCTTCTCCTTCCGCCTTCAATCTTTCCCAGCATCAGGGTCTTTTCAAATGAGTCAGTTGTTCACATCAGGTGACCAAAGTATTGGATTTTCAGCTTCAGCATCAGTCTTTACAATGAATATTTCAGGCTGATTTCCTTTAGGATTGACAGGTTGGATCTCCTTGCAGTCCAAGGGACTCTCAAGAGTCTTCTCCAACACCACAGTTCAAAAGCATCAATTCTTTGGCGCTCAGCTTTCTTTATAGTCCAACTCTCACATCCATACATGACTACTGGAAAAACCACAGCTTCGACTAGATGGACATTTGCTGGCAAAGTAATATCTCTGCTTTTTAATATGCTATCTAGGTTGGTCATAGCTTTTCTTCCAAGGAGCAAGTGTCTTTTAATTTCATGGCTGCAGTCACCATTTGCGGTGATTTTGGAGCCCCAAAATATAAAGTCTCTCACTGTTTCCATTGTTTCCCCATCTATTTGCCATGAAGTGATGGGACTGGATGTAGGAGATGGAACAAGCTAATGTCTGAGCAAGCTAATGTCTGAACAAGCTAATGTCTGAGCACACTAAGGCTTGAGAACCACTGGAATTAAAGCACATCTTTTAGTCTGTTCCTTAAGGTGGCTCCTTTTATTTCTCTTCTTCTGCTCCCTTTGAAACTCTATCTTCTGCTGCAAGCATGCCTACAGGAATAAAGATACTCTGTCTTTAAACAAGGTTAGTTCTTTAATCTTTTTTCAGGTCATTCTAGGTAGCCTGTAGTAATTAACCTTGTAGCTAGGTTTGAATGGGTGGCACCCAGGGTTCAGGTTCTCCAGCAGTTGAGGAACAATTTAGAGTTCAGTGTTTTGAAGGTTTCTTGTTTATGGCTCCCCTCACTGTTTATGCAGATCCACAAAAGAGGTCAATGTTCAATGTGGAAATCTAGAATTAACGACGTTTATAGGATAAAGCCTCAGGGTTTTGGAGTCTAAAGGCTTTCCAGTTCAGAAGCTCACCTCTACCACTTGTTTATATAACCTCGGGCAAGTTTGGACCTCAATTTACTTATTCATAAAATAGTAAATAAAACACCCACTTCATAGAATGAGGAAGTTAAATACTGTGTGTAAAATGTTTAGTGCAGTTCCTGGCATATAGTAAACTTCAGTAAACGTTGGCCATCAACATCTTTCTTTTTCCTTTATGTTTTACTTTGGATACCCTCTATTTCCTTTTCCCATGAGAATAAAAGGATTTTTTTGAAAGCCCACTTTAAGCGATATACAGTGAAAGTGGGTTGAGATCGAGGAGAGGCAAGAAGGGAGAGAGCGTGTGGAGAGAAAAGGGAGAGAACGCAAGAACGCTGCTGATAGGCGGGACCAGCTGAGATGGAGATAAACCCTAGTGAGAAATGGGGCTGGGAGCGGGAGGAAGAGAGAGAGACATGGCCTTCCAAGGAGCAGATATCGTTTTAAGCTGGCTGGACAGAAAAATGTCCCCATAAAGGAGCCATGCCTGAAATAAGGGGTGTAGCCGTAGCAGGACGGGCGAGTGAGGGAAGAGGAAAAGCTCGGTCGAAACCGGTAGCAAAAAAAGACCAGAGTTGAGCGCCTCGGGGGTGGGGCCAGGGCTGGGTGGAGGCGGGGCGGGAAAGGGAGGGGCGTGGTTGGGACCAGAGGGCGGAGTCCCGAGAAGAGACGGCGGGGGAAGCCGCAGAGAGGAAGGTGGGCGGGGAGGCGGGATGGGCGGTGAAGAGACCAGGCCCCGCAGAGGAGGCGGGCTGAGACGTGCCGGGTATGAGAAGGGGCCGGAAGGGGGTGGCCGCCGGTCCGGCCCCGCCCCGGGGCCGCCTCCCCGCGGGTTCCGTTGGCTGTGGCGGCAGCTGAAGCTGTGGCGGCGGGGGCCGCGGGGCGGGCGTAAGATGGCGACAGCGGCGGCGGGAGCTCTGGGCCTGTTGTGGGGCTGGCTGTGGAGCGAGCGCTTCTGGCTGCCCCAGAACGTGAGCTGGGCCGACTTCGAGGGGCAGGGCGACGATTACGGCTACCCGCGGGCCCGGCACATCCTCTCGGTGTTCCCACTGGCGGCGGGAGTGTTCTCCGTGAGGCTGCTCTTCGAGCGGTGAGAGCCCGCGGGCGAGCGGTGCAAAGGGCCTGGGGCGCGGGCTGGTGAAGCCGGTCCAGGGCGAAAGACCGAGGTCCGGGACCGGAAGACGAATTGCAGGGAAAGCCCGGAAGCAGGGGCCTGGGAGAGTCCGGGCCGCGCGGGAGATGCTTGGAGGGTGGCCGCGGTGGTCGTGGAGCCTAGGTAAAGACTTGGGGCTTAGACATTAAAAGAGTGCGAGTCGCAGGGGACGCTGGACCCATTCAGATTTAGACCCCGGAGGTCAATTGCGGGGGTGTCTCATAGGCCTCTCCCCAACCTTCAAGGATTCTGCAGACCAGGAAACAGGTTGAATGTGAGCTGCGACCGAGAACCCGAGGCGGGAAACAAGAAAGGGCTAAGAGAACCAGAACTAGTTGGGGCCGTCAAGAGCCAAGCTGAAAGGAGCAGGTTCATGGGAAGCTAAGATTTGTGAGGCACTTTAGTTTCTGGGAGTTGAGAGGCACAGGATTAGTTAGGCCCTAAGCCTTGGTTCGTCAACTCATGGACGTGTGTGTGTTGTGTGTATTTCAGTAAAGTTGTGCCAGAGCTCCTAAGAGTAGAAATCTGGCAGAGTGTGGTGGAGCCTGAGGCTTCCAGAGCACGAAAAGATGTCAAATGAGTTGCAGAACTGGCCTTGGAGACCTGAAATGGAAGGAGGAGTGATCCTACTGAAAAGATGACAGCCTTAGGGCTTGTAAGACTGTTGTGTTGAGCCAGCTTCTAAGCGACCATGTGTTCTTGACAAAAGTGTTTTCACTTTTCTTTGAGTGAGTGGCTCCTGTCTGCTAAGATAAAGATACTCACTGAGGACTTGATGTGGTGGTGATTTTACAGTGTGAACTTGTAGCAATGGGTGATTTTGACCAAGTCTACTCACCCCCCTGGAAAGATGACTTCTTTATGCATAGGTCTCGGGTAATGAGGGTGGAACTTTGACATCTTGCCTTCTTTTGGCCAGTATTTAGAGCAAAAATGCCCTTTCGAGGATGGGCATATATTGCAGATAGACTACTCTGTTACTGTCTGGAAAATTAATAGTAATCTGTTTTGGATTACTTCTTTGCCCACTATATCTGACACAAAAATGTGTTATGTGTTGCCCACCATTCATCCATTTATTCACAGTGTTTATGTATTTTCATCAGAGTGCTCTACCAAAGGTTCAAGTGTAAAAATAAAGATGACTTTAAGTGAAGCAAATGAAACCAAAAGAACCAAATGGCTTTTGTGGGTTCTCGGGAACTTAGCATTGCAGTTCTTTAAGTATAGTCATTATATTAAGTGTTCCTGAGGTGGAGGCACAAACCACTTGTCCTTGTTGGGAGTAAACTAGGTCCAGGTACCTTAGCATCTGTGTATGAGAACTAAAAAAAAGAGAAAGGATAACGACTGAAAAGGAGATACACAGTTCAGGAAAGAAAAAAAAAGTTCATCATCCTAGGCAAAAGATTCTCTGCTTTTCATATAAATGTTTAACAATATGGAAGTTTTCCCCAGGTTAGTGGTAAGAGGAGATAACTTGTTGCTTATAAACACTTATTTTATATAAACTTGCATATATTTTCAGATTTCCAAAGAGTTCCCCTAGGTGACTGTGAAGACTTACATATCCCCTGGCACAGCCACTGGAAAGGATCCTTTTTACCTGCGGGAATTCTATCCGAATGTTTCTATGGTGCTCCAGCGTCAGGGGAGAAGGGATGGGTGGGAATACTGATGTGAAAGCATTCTAGTATGATATTTCTTGGATAGTAAGAATAGGTACCTTGTTCATCTCATGTTTGATCTTAGGAAAGTTTAACCCTAGCAGCAGTCTTGCTATTTTGTTTCTCTTTAAGATCAAACCACTTGAGTCAGCAGTAGAATTTACAGCTGAATTGGTTCAGTTAGTCTCTTTCCTACATTTTCTTCTTTCCCAAGTCCTAACTGCTGCTGCTGCTGCTAAGTCGCTTCAGTCGTGTCCGACTCTGTGCGACCCCATAGACCGCAGCCCACCAGGCTCCCCCGTCCCTGGGATTCTCCAGGCAAGAACACTGGAGTGGGTTGCCATTTCCCTCTCCCAAGTCCTAACTACTTAGTTTCTAAAAATGATTCATATGATAACCATAGGCTGTAAGAGCTAGCAGTCCAGCTTCCTTTTACATAAACAGTAAACTTAAGGCTTAGAAACATTTTCAGCTTTTCACATGTTGCATACTCACCTGAAGGAGGAGGTAGAACCAAGATACAGATTGTTTTCCTCAGCCCCGTTCTCCTTCCACTGTACGATATGGCCACTTCTCCCATTCCTTAAACTTTCCTTCAAGAATTAAGATTTAATACTGCTGTTCCTAGTATTCTAGGATTTGGAGAACAGATCCATATTCATCTTATTCTTGGTTACTTAATATAATGTGTTTGACTTGAACTTTGCATTTGTTGCTTCAAATTGTCCTGCATATTTTAATGTCTTACACTATACCCTTTGATAAATTATCTCTGTGTTTTAAGAATATCCTAAAGAATAAATAGAGTTTACAGTTTATTCTTACTTTTTCTTCTCATCAGCCACACAGAGCATTTATTTTTTTAAGTTCCCACATTCCCTGGAGAGCTGCAACCTCCTCTGATAGGGATGATTTGAAAGCCACCTGACCATAAATAAATGTATCTAGCTATTTCACTAAAGAACTGCAGATGGTAGATTATATTCTACCCAAGAATAGAGGCTCTCCTTTGTGGGCCTCTGCTGAGTGGTTGCATTGTGGTGGCTTGCACCTTGCAAAATACCTTAGATGTGGCATGTGGTTAGTAAATACTGATTGAATGTTTGAGAAGGATCCACCCTTGCCTACTCAAATACCCAGAGGAGTAAACAGAATCTAGATCTTCAGCATGCAATAGATGATTTCCTTAGTTAAATTTCACCATACTATGTTTGCATGTTATGCACCTTTCTCCAGTTTCTTTTTTCTCCCCACTACCCATGCACACACTCATGCCACCCTTTTATCCTATCAAAAGAGAGATGAGAAACTCTTCCACCTGTTCTTTAAAACTTGTTATAATATTAATGACTGAGACTGAATATAATATTAATTATATTTTATATATATATTATATTATATATATAATATATTAATATAATATTAATGACTGAGAATGAATAGTCCAAGCTAGGTCTGGCGTGTCTTAAATTGGACCTTAAAGGTAAAATTGTTTGAAATTTAATGTCTACATAGTCCCTGAGCACTTATTCCTTGGCATCAAATATGAGCTTGAGACTTAATATTGATACCATCAGAGCTACATAGGCTCATTTATTTTGAATATTGTATTGGCTTTATGTTGTCAGGAGAAAATTGTTTTGTAAATTATACAGGAGATAGATTATACCTCTCCTTGCTGCTCATTCATTATTCCAATCCCCTTTGCTGTCATTACCTCCAAGGCAACCTCACTGGCATATCTGAGGAGCTTTCTCAATACCGTTCTCTGGCATAGGGCACTAAACAGACTCACGTATTGGCCTGTCTTGTAACTAGAAACAAAAGCAGTGACTCGTGTGTATGTGTGCGCGCGTGCACGTGTGTGTACACATTTCTTAACCACTCATTTCATCTTCCTCTTGTAAGTCTGGCTACCTCTGCTGCATGCTGCCTTTTTTTTTTTCTTTCCCCCATTCTTCCCCACTTCCTTTGAGTGGAGGAAGAACTTCTCCTCTTTCTGACAGACCAGCTGCCCTCCTCCTAGGTCCATGTCATGTTCCAACATTGTGATCCAGAATTAGTTGGTCCTCCAGACTGGAGAGGTACTTTGGGAAGAATGGATACAGCTGCTGGCTAGGTTGTAAGGGAGACTTCCCTTTGCACTGCATCCCTAAAGGTATATCACAGAATTAAATCAGGTTTGCAGATCCAGCAGAGTGAGATTGAAAAAGCCGACCACGCAACTCTGCCCTTATCTGAGAATCCGCCTCTTACTAAGCTCCAGATAATCAGAAACCTTTCTCTCTTGGAAGACTTTCCCCAGCCCTTTCTGTGCAGTGGGTGTTGAAGTTCTGCAGACAACCCTGAGTACTGTCACGACTAAGGTCAGGTTCCTGGCGACAATATATGTATCTCAGAAAAGAAACATGTCAGATATTTTTGCTTTAGCCACTTTGTGAGTCAGAAAACTAGGGTCTCCTAGATGGGTAAAGAAGAAATTAATGAAGAGGAAGCATCAAGGGAAGTCTGTACCTTTCTTCTAGAGTGGGAAGGGGAGATATACCTATTTTGACTTCCTCATCAGAAATAGTTTTAGGCTGATAAAGCTGCCTTCTAAAGAATTCACTGAGTTTTGGGCTCTTGTACCTAAATCTACTCCTACTTTATCTTTGGGAAAGTTAATTGGGATGTTACTGCAAAAGGAGTTAACAATAGTCACTTTTAACTAATAAAAAAAAAATCTGAAACCAATTTTCCTAGATACAAAGGCAGTTTTCCTAGACATGAAGAATTCTCTGTGAATTATCTACTGCTGTGGTTTCCAGTTTAGTAGCCACCAGCTAGTACAATAGCTACTAGCTTTGGGGGCTTTCAGATGCAACTGGTCAGCATTAAGACGTGATTTAATTGTATTTTACACACCAAATTTTGAAGATTTAGTGCAGGAAAAAAAAAGAATGTAAAATATCTCAATTTTTAACACTGCATATTGACATGATCATATTTTGGATATATTGAGTTAAACAAAGTATATTTTCAAAATTAATTTCACCCGTTTCTTTTTTACTTTTTTAAAAGTGGCTGTTAGAAGATTTTAACTTATTTATGTATGTGGCTCACATTATTTCTGTTGACCAGTGTTGATGATAGTGATTCAAACAAGTATTAATAACTGAGAAGAGAATTTTAATATAGATTGACATTTGATTCAGTTTTCTAGCATCAGAAGGTGATTTGTCCTGAGTTTATTGGGCCAGGCTTAAACAATGGGGCATTCTAAAAAAAAAAAAAAATTCATAGTAATAATGGGATTTTTTTTTTTAATGTAAATCTTTTTCTGAATGAGTTAAATAACTAGGTATAGTCTGTTTTGAGCCACTGTTGGTTAACCGTGCATTCTAGCCAAGCATTGCTTTAGAGTTTGTTTTTTTTTTCACGTATACATCACCTCAGTTGGAGTAGTTAATCTGTAAACAAACAAGTTTGTCAAGTACATGAAGTGCTACACAGCCTTGATAAGGCAATAAGAATAATGACACTATTATATTCTTCTCAAAACTATGGAGTTTCTTAAAAAGGGTATTACTTATAGTCTGTAGCTCTGGGTTAGTGTCAGCATTTGTAACAAGTCTCAATTATAGGCACAGAGGGTCTCAAACTAAATCATATTGTTGTAGTTGTTTTTAATACTTCTTGGGGAAAGTCTCCAGTTATAGAATGAAATTAGTTAATTTCAATTTCTACTGACTCTCCAGAAATCAGTGACCTCTGACGTGGAGCTGGTAGGTTATCTTATGACTCAGGAGGGCAGGTGGCACATTTCCTTGAAACACTTTATCTTTTTAGTTGAGAATTAAATTTTTACCCATTTGTTCACCTGTTCATTCTTCAACGATTATATATTGAGAACTTAGTGTATACCAGATACCAAACTGTGTGCCACGAGTGAAAAAGTAAGTCATGGTGCCTACCTGCAGGAAGAAAACAAGAAAAACAGTGGTTAAAATAGAGTAATGGAAAAAATAAATAAATAAAATAGAGTAATGAGTGTGTGCACAGGGTTAAGTCATGGGAGTTTGGAAGAGGTAGACTTGGTTTTTTTTAACATTATTAACTGAAATATAGGCTTAATGTCCCACCAACAAGCACTTGTTTCTTGAATTATGAAGGATGGTAAAAACTTCTTAAGAGAGAGCTTTTTGTTAATTGTTTAATCTGTCTCTTATTTGACATACATTTGTGTTTCTGGTTTAAGCAAATGTGTTAAGTAGTATAATTACTCATCCACTTGAAAAAGGTAAATATGTTTAATGAAAAAAAAATGTATGTACATAGTTGGAAAAGGAAGAGTTATGAAACAGAGTCTTAGGGAACTGCAGCTGTTTTTCAGATGGCGCAATGGTAAAGAATCCACCTGCCAATGCGGGAGACGTGGGTTTGATCCCTGGGTCGGGCAGATCCCCTCGAGAAGGAAATGACAACCCACTCCAGTATTCTTGCCTGGAGAACCCCATGGACAGAGTAGCCTTGTGGGCTACAGTCCATGGGGGTCGCAGAGTCGGACACAGCTGAGCAAGAGCACACTCACTCACACACAGCTGTTCTCCAGCAATATTTTGAGAACTGCTGCTCTATAAAAATATTCATTAGCTACTCTATAATAAAACTACAACTAAGTCTTAAATTGGTTTGTGTTAGTGATACATTTTAATATATAAGTAATTCTTAATCTTGAGACTTACTTCCTTCATAATAAGGTTAAGGTGTAAGTAGAATGTTGATCCTTTCTTTCTCATGACAGTACCAAGTAGATTCATCCAATTGCACAGTTGTTAATCATCTTAATTCTTATAGATCTAAGTGAAGTTAACTGATGGGAATGGGAGTGAAGAATAGTCTGGTATAATCCAGTGTATGCCTTGTGGTGGCTTAGGATAGTATATGTCATAAAGGTTTTCTTTTTTGTAGTTTGTTTCTGCTTTGTTTTAAGAGCAAATTGGCCAATTAAAAAAAAAAAATAGTCTTAAAAAACCTGCAAAGATTACTTATGCATGGACCATGCAAGAAATTTTGGATTTGGTGGTTTAGGTGTCCCTGAGAAGTGCAGTATTTTGTACACAGCAAGCACATATATGTACAACAAATGTGTAGAACACATTTGTTTGTACATAGCAAACCCTGTCCTCTTAAGAATTTACTCAGAAAAATACACTGATATGGATGCATATGTTTAGGGAATATACAAAATAATATATGGCTGGGAGTCAACTGCATGTAAATGAGTAAATAGTATAATTTAGAAATTTGTAAATCTTCTGTTCTCAGCATTATTTTTTTTGCTCTTAAAAACTGTTGAGGATCCCAAAAAGGTTTTGTAAATGTGGGTTACATATACCTATCAATGTTTTCATATTTGAAATCAAAATTGAGAAATTTAAGAGATATACTTATTATTTTACTAAAAATAACAAAAATAAGCCTATTACATTAACATAACTAACATTTTTGAAAGATAATTTTCCAGACAAAAAATACTCAATGAGAAGAACATTGATTTTATATTTTTGCAGATCTCTTTGATGTCTAGCTTAGTAGAAGATAGCTGGATTTTCCTCTTTGGCTTCTACATTCAATCCCTTGTAATATGCTGGTTTGGTTGAAGTATATAAGTAAAAGCTGACTTTACACAGATATGTTATTGGAAGGGGAAGGTATTTTATCTTTGTTAATATGCCAAAACACAAGAAAGGTTGGTTGCATTGTGGAATCTGAAACCATATCAATGAGCTTTTCATTCAGGTTAAAATCCACCAGTCTGTTATACACTTTGAATGGATGTCATGTACTGGTCACTTGAAAAAATACTGGTTCCCTAAGTTATACAGATCTTTTAAATGTACATTTCATAATATGGTACTTAAAAAATCATATAGTTTAGCTCATTGTAACAGTCTCATTAGAAAAGCCTTGAAGTATGTATTGGGATGTTGTCGAGCTCAAAGGCAGATATGAGTTCTCTAAAATTCAAATTGTCACTTAAAAGCTTGAATTTTATCAGTGGAAAGAATGTTTGTTTTTTTAAAGTAACAGGCTTTTTCATTAATTTTTAAGAAAATGTATCTTAAGTATGCAGGTCCTGAATAACCTTAGTTTTTCTGTCAGTCATTCTTGTGGATAAAAGTGGTGTTCTTCGAAAAAAAATGATTTAGTCGAACATACAGCTCAGTCAAACAAGGGCCTTTCGCTGGGACAGCCGTATCCCTTGGTATGCTGTAAAAGTGCTTTCTGTGTACTTCCCGTCTTACTGAGACTACTTTTTAAAAAATGTACCCAAGGATTGGCTTTTTAAAAAAATATTTGTTTATTTATTTGGCTGCTCTGAGTTTTAGTTGTGGTATGTGCAGTCTTTGATCTTCCTTGTGGCATGCAAAAAATCCCATGGGGCATGTGGAGATCGATCTAGTTCCCTGACCAGGGATTGAACCTGGGCCCCATGCATTGGGAACATAGAGTCTTAGCCACCGAACCACCAGGGAAGTCCCAAGAGTAGGCATTTAATAAAATTAATCATTTGTATTGCTTCATCAAGGGCATGCTTTAGTGAAACTGGCATCATTGTTGTTAACCAATGGGCTATAGCAAGAAAGAAAATAGTAACTACTCCTACAGTTGGGTGCCCCTGCTTTGATTTGTGCTCAGGTTCTCTAAGTGTATCCACCATTGCTCTTTTCGCATGATCATTGCAAATGTCAACACCATAACAAAGGCAAAGAATGTCTTAATAGTATTATGAAAACAGTTTTGATTTATGGGCCCCCAGAGTGTATCTCAGGGGTGCTCTGGGGTCTGTGGACCATTCAGACTCTCTGCCATAGTTGACTTAGACCACCCAGGATGAGTGTATAGAATAAAGTAAGAATCTGCATAGAACCCTGAGGAAACTGTTTTTGGAAAAGGCAGGCTTCCCAGGTGGCTCAGTGTGATAAAGTATCTGTCTGCCAAGCAGGAGACGCAGCTTCAATCCCTGGGTCAGGAAGATTGCCTGGAGAAGGAAGTGGCAACCCACTCCAGTATTCTTGCTTGGGAAATCCTGTAGACAGAGGAGCCTGGCCAGCTACAGTCCATGGGGTTGTAGAATTGGATAGGACTTAGCAACTAAGGGCTTCCCTTCTGGCTCAGCAGTAAAGAATTAATGTGCCAAGCAGGAGATGTAAGTTCAATCCCTGGGTTGGGAAGATCCTCTGGAAGAGGAACACTCCAGTATTCTTGCCTGGAAAAAAATCCCATGGACAGAGCAGCCTAGCGGGCTACAGTCTATGAGTCACAAAGAGTTGGACACAGCTGAGCACGAGCTACCTTTAGCGACTGAAAAACAATAACAGAAAGGAAGAAGAAACCCAAAAGAAGATAAGAGGTATGATAGCCATACAGTATTTGATCATATCAGTGTGCACATGCGGGCATCACCTCCTGGGAAGAGGGGCAGCCGCCCAGATGCAGGTGGTGAGGAGCCAGCAAGGTGAGGCGACTTGCCTGCATTGGCAGGTGGGTTCTTTATCACCTAGCCACCTGGGAAGCCCCTGAAAATATCAGTAGTTGGCATTTACTAAGTACTCACTTTGTCGCAGCCACCATTCTAAGTACTGAACATTAAATCTTCATAGTAACTTTATGAAGTAGGTAGATACTGTAGTTATTCCTCATTTACAGATGAAAAAACTGAAACAACCAGAAAAGTAAGTAACTTGTCCAAAGTACATAGCACATTGTCCAAACTAGCAGTGCATACTAAAAAATCTAGTTCTACTGGGGAAAGTGTGACAGGAAGGAAGCTAAGAGAAAAGAGCATTTCAAGGGGCAAAGCATGCTCAAAATGTCAAATGGCACTGAGTTGTCAGGTAAGATAGGGGCCTGAAAAGTATCCATTTGATTTCACAGTAAGATCATTAACGACTTCGGCAAGAGCAGCTTCAGTGGAGAATATGGACGGAAGCCAGATGAGAGACACAAGAGGGTTCAGGAATGAGTAGGAGTTAGAAGAGAAGTCATGAGGAGAGAACTTTTTCAAGAACTTTTGTTGTGAGATGGTGAGAGCCAAAGGGTGTGAGGGACAGGAAGAGCTGTTTTAGGATGGGAAAACTTGAGCATATTCAAGGTCCAAGGAGAAACAAGTAGAGAACAAAGCTGAAAATAATAGGAAAAAACAAGGACTAAATAGAATGAAATTTCTGATCGGGAAGAGAATAGATCTAAAGCACAGGGATATTAGTTTTAGATAAAGTGGTTCTGATGCACTAGGTGAAGATGCTCCTTTCTCTTCTTGGTCAAGATTCTTGAGAGAGCTCTAGTATTTCCACTTCTTTTTTTCTCCTCTTTATATTTTTACGCTGTAACTCACTACTGTCCTTTAGAGTCTCCATTTCACTGGAATTTATTTGGTGAAGGTTATCACTGGTCTCTAAATTGCCAAATCCAGTGGATACTGAAGTCCTTATCTTACTTGATCTCTGCCTCATTTGATACGACTCCACCTCTGACCTTCCCACCCACTAAATTCACATTTTATGTTGTGTTTCCTAGTATTCTCACTTTTGTTCTCTTTTTAGTTTATATTCCTTTCTTATGCAGTCAATCCACCCTCATAATTTTAGCTACTGCCTATATTCTCGTTCTCTCTCTCCTTTCTCATATCTTTGTGTATATGTTATTTTAAGCCCCTTTTCCAGGTTTATTTGCCTTACTAGACTGTTGAATTTCAATGTTCCACAGGTACTTCAAAATCAGTATACAGACAACTCATCTTTCACTCCTAAATTTGCTTTTCTTATCTTATTCTCTACTTGGTTGAGGCACCATAATCAACTTAGTTTTCCAATCTGGAAACATAGAAGGTGCCCTTGATTTTTGATTGGTTCTTTTTCTTTTGGTTCTTACATCTACCCAGTGACCAAGTTCTATCAGTTTCACTTTCTTGCCATATCTTAGGTTGAATCCAACCTTGCCTTTCCATTTCTATAGCCTTAGTTCAGTGCTTTATGACATCTAGCATGGATTTTTTACAGTAGCCTAAAGTCTTTTCAGTGACTCTCCATCAGCTGTGGGATGAAGTTCAAGCTTAACATAACATGCAAGGCACCTGTGATCTGGCCCCTAACTACTTGTGCAGTTTTTTCTCCTATCATTGTCACCACCCCCACTCCCAATTTGTACATTGCATAGTTCTCTAAGCCCTTTCTTATCTCTTCTTTAGCACATGCTGTTCCCTCTGCCTCAGTATCTTTTTTACTTTCTCCTTCCCTTTCAACTCTACAGAAGCTGCTCAAATTTTTTATGTGATTGGTTTATTAAGAATTCAATTGTAGGGAATTCCCTGGCAGTCCAGCAGTTAGAACTCTGCACTTTCACTGCCAAGAGTTTAGGTTCAGTCCTTGATCCCACAAACCAAGTGGCGTGGCCAGAAAGAGAGGAAGGAAAGATGGAAGGAAGGAAAAAGAATTCAGTTGTAAAGGGAAAGGACTTTCTGAATTTGTTTTCTATGGGACTCCACATTTACCTTTACATATCTCAGCTTTCATCTCTCCGTGTGTGTGTGTAAGATGAATGGGTGGAGCATTCAGGTTCAAAATATTTAGTTACTCAGTACTCTTCATTTAATGATATACCATCTTCATCAGTCTGTATAAGACCTTTCTCTTTTTATTGTATTTTTCCCGTCTTCATCTTGTTGTCTATTTCTGTTTCTTTGATGGTTATTTTTCTTTTTTATATATCAGTTTTTACATTTTTGTATTTTTCCAGAATTGATCTAAGCCAGTGCTTCCCAACTCAATCATGTTGCTGCACACATAGAAAATAATATGTGCATGCACAATGGGTACGTGAGACCAAAGGCTACAGACAGGGTTTCTAGCTACCTTCCACCCTGTGGACCACCCTGAGAGCTAAGCAACATCTCAACATAAGCATAGCCCATCTAGGGGCTTCCCTGGTGGCTCATTGGTAAAGAATCTGCCTGCCAGTGCAGGAGACACAGGTTGGATCTCTGATCTGGGAGGACCCCACATGCCGAGGAGCAGCTGAGCCCATGCAGCACAAGTATTGAGCCTGTGGTCTAGAGCCCAGAAACCACAGCTCTGGAGCCCACTCACTGCAACTACTGAAGCCCATGCACTCTAGAATCCGTGCTCTGCAACAAGAGAAGCCACCGCAATGAGAAGCCTGATCACTGCAACAAGGAGTAGCCCCCACTCACCACAACTAGAGAAAAGCCCAAGCAGCAACAAAGACCCAGCACAGCTATAAACAAACAAACAAACAAATAAATATTTTTAAAAGTAAATGAGCCTTAAAAAAGAAAAAAGTATGGCCCATCTGTGTTATCTGCCATGATACATTAGTTGAGAAGCTCAATCTAGACTTTCAAATATATTTGTATATTCTTCATATTCATCAATGATGTTGCAGTGAGTCACAAAGAATT